>NW_007256184.1:164521-203678 GCF_000164805.1 Carlito syrichta | reverse complement strand
TTTGGCTAGGTTTGTCGATCCTTGAGTTCAGCCAGACTCTGGGGGCACATATCCCAGCATCTGCAGCTGTGGGGCTACAGAGGGATGATTGTTGATTTGCATTCAGGAATTGACCAATTTAGTGAACATACTCCCATTCTTGGATCATTACCTTTGTGAAAAACTGGGTGGAATAAGAATCAAGAATTCTGTTTACAGCCCCCCCACCCCCCCAGGGATCAGGAACTGTGCGAGATTAAGGCCGAGAAGGCCGAGAAGGCCGAGAAGAGCTCTGCGGTTTCTGGCAACAGATGTCACCCAGACCTGGGTGATTTCCGAAACCCGGAGGAAGAGGCGATGAGCAAGGCCGCCGCCGAGCCCGGCCGCCGCCAGGTGGCGCTGCGCAGCAAGGAAGGTCTAGGCGGCGGCCTTGGCAGGACGTCTCAGCCCAGAAAGAACACAGGCTCTGCCTCGCAGACGGGCGCTCTCTGCCCTCCTGTGAGTATTTGCTGAGCAAAACACCATCTTTTATATTTTTAACACCCAGCCCCCCACAGAGGTGTATAGGCACATTTGGCTGACAAGACTATTTGATGTGTTTATTCGTTTTTCCTTAGTTAAAATGAGATGGGGGTGGGGGAATAAAATAAAATGAGATTTGAAGAGTTGGTCGGGAAGAAACCAAAGGATACAAAATTATTCTAAACCTAATGGCTCTTGCCCATGGGTAACGTCTGAGTTCAACAATAAGCATTTTATAAGGTGATAAAGTGAGAAGGAAGGAGGGAGAAGGAGGAGGAGGAGGAGGAGGAGGGGAGGGGAAGGGGAAGGAAGAGGGAAGACTAGCTTTAAAAAATTGCAAGGGCGTTTCCAATAAAATTCAACACACCCCACCTAGTGACACAAAAATCCCTCTTCGAGGGGGGAGTGTTGACCTCTGCAAAACATGTACAAGAAGGCTCACGGCAGCTTCATTCATAATGGCCCCAAACTGGAAATAATCCAAATGTGTATTAACAGGAAAATGATAGAACAATTCATACCATGGAATTGCTCTCTGCAGTAGAAATGGATGAGCTTCTGACAAGAGCTTTCGGATGGAAGAAAACACCAGACACAAAAGACAACACTCCGTGTGATTCCATCCAGGTGGAATTCCAGAACAGGCAAACAGACAGACAGTAATAGAAAGCTGATCATGCTGCCTCAGAGGCACTAACTGCCTGGAAAGGGACACAAAAAACTTTCTGGAACAATGGAAATATGTTAGTTCTTGAGTTGTGTGGTGGCTACCCAAGTGTGTGTCGCTAACAAAAACTTACCAGTTTACAAAAAATTTATGGAGTTGTACATTTAGACTGATAAAATTGGCCAAGCTTGTACCATTCCGTGAGAGCAAGACTTCAACCCATCCTTATTTTCTGTTCTTATAGCCTTTTAAAAGTTTTTTCTCTAATGTGAAAAATGGCACGTCTCTCCTGTTCAATTTTTTTTTGAAAATTTTAAAGACTTAATGAGTTTTTTTAAGTGTTTATGCTTCCACCTAATGAATTGTCCAAATCCTCATCATAGGATTTACATTTCACTCATTAGAACGTTAATTATCAAGCAGCTGAAATGATGCATATTGTTCTAATTGCTATTAGGAAGGATACCAGAATTATTTGTAATTAATTAGTCACATAAAAATAATGAGGGATAAATAAGTTATTTTCCCTGAAGTTATTTTCAAGGTACAAAGGCAAGGCAGGGCGTGTTCACCGAGGCTGCTCTGGGCTTCTCTGGGAGAAGGAGGGGTCTTTCTGGGTATCTCCACTTGCCTTCCTGCCCTCAGCATCGGTCTTTCCCATCCCTTCAAGCACTTGGGGCCTTGAGGGATGGCTTTCCGTTGCTTCCATCTAAACCCACTCCTGGAAAGGACCCAGTGCTACTCATTACATCTTCTCCCCGATAGGACATACACTGATTCTTGTCCTACCTAGTGTCAGGGATCCAAGTACAGGACAGACAGAGTTGCTATATCCCGGGGCCAAGAGTCAGAGATCTAGAGCACATGATCAATGACTTTACGCCTGGCTGAGGGGACAAATTGGGCCAAGCCCAAAGCCGTAGAATCTGGTGTCTAGGATGAATGCCTTTTCCTCCACCCAGAGAGAGAGAACAAGAGAGTGACTTTTCCGTGTGCCTGTCACTCACACACAGAGGGACCACCTATTTGTAATTGGCACACATCACTGTTGAGGCTACGAGTGGCGCTTGATTTGTCCTCTGGAAGACTGAATTCCTGTGCACCTATTGTGCGTCCCTGGTTTTGACAAATACAAAGAGGATGTGGACTCCACAGAGAATCCACATTCTAGCACGACAAGGCCAAGGAGCTCAACCTGTGTCCTCAGCCACCCTCCTCAGCCCATTCCTGTCTGGTCTTCCTTCGAGAGGCCCTTTTTGATCCTCCTGTTTGAGTTGGGGGTCCCTGCAATGTGCTCCATGCACCAGGGCTTATATCAGTTATCGTAATACAACAAATGGTGATGGGATGTAGATACCCACACACATTTATACTGCATGTTTTTTTTTAAAATATCATCACAATAACCTGTAAAGGCATAGCCTCAGTTTCCTTGTCCATATAACAGAGGTCTTTTCTCCAAGCATTGCTTGGAGAAAATGTGCTCCCCCATGTGGTGAAGGCCCCTGCAATATTCTACTGACAGCTGAGGAGCTGCGTGCCAGACTTCCACATGTGCACATTGGCGATGGAGTCTAGAAAAAGAGAGAAGAAGCCCTCAGATGTCAAGCTGGCCACCAGCATCAGATCAGGCCCCCTGGCCAGCTGGCTTAGGCTCCTGCTGGGGGCCCCACATCCGGCCAGCTTCGTCCTTTTCTCCCCTCCACCCAGGCCATTCCCAAGTCACCTCTTCACCTGACTCTAACTCAAGAAAATAGCTATGTAATAATGTGAAAGGTTTTGAAAATCTAAATTTCTGAAGTTTTTAAATTCATAACTTTTTTTTTTCTGAGGTAGGGTCTCACTCTGTCTCCCAGGCTTGGAGTATGTGGCATACTCATGGCTGTCACAGCCTCTACCTCCTGGGTTCAGGCGATCCTTCCTCCTCAGCCTCCCGAGTAGCTGGGACTATAGGTGCACACCACCACACATAGCTAATTTTTTTATTTTTGTATAGACCAGGTCTTGCTATGTTGCCCAGCCCAGTCTCCTCCCACTTCAGTTTCCAAAATGCTATGATTACAGGTGTGAGTCACCACATCCAATTTTAAGTAGAAAAAAATAGATTGCAAGGCAGGACATCAAACTGTTTTAAATGATTGCTTTTGAAAAATAAAATCATGAAGATTTTGTTTTGTGTTTTCTATTCAGCCATCTCCCTTTTAAAACATGTACCCATTGTTTTTCAAATCAGAAAAATTTAGCATAATTTTAAAAAATCAAACTAGCTCTGTAATGCTAGCCAGACAAAAATCTCTGCTTCTGCCCTTCCTGCCTTGACCTAGAAATGGTCTCAAAGCCCAGGCTCCAAGACTGAGACTGGGATCTGCTGCATGTAACTGCCTTACAACATTAAGTGGCAATGAGGAGCTGGGCCACCCCTGCACAGTCTTATCAAACTTTTTATTGATTATTAGCAAATCTTACTTAAGACAGTTTATTTGTTTTCTCCATTTTATTTTGATTTGGGTTGGTGTTTGTTAAGGTTTACACTGATTTGTAGTTGAGATTTTTACCACATAAGGATTTAAGAATGATCTGGCCATCAGTAATTGTCTGGATAACATATGAAGAAAGTCAAAGCTGGGGAAAACCTCTGGTAGACACCTGGGGTCCTGGGAGGACCCTGTGGACATGCTGTAGTGGCGGCCAGCATGTGCTTGAGAAGGGAGAATGATTAAAGACAGTTCTCCATGTGGGTTCAGGACCCTGGGGAGCCTCTAGGGCTGAGACTTCTGCTTGTTCACCCCACACCCTCCCCAGCAGTCCCACCAGGTAGAGCTGGCCCTGGAGCTCCAAAGGGCAGAGTTCAAATCTCAGACCTCATACCAGAACCACTGGGTCTGCGTGATATTAAGACCCCCAGGTGTCGCACCAGCACACGACAGCTTGAAAAGCAACACTGCGAACACCTGCATCCATGTGGGCACCCACTGATCCTCAGGCCTGAGGATCCTCATGCTATCTCATTGGGTCCCTTCCACCCTGTAGTAGAGAGATGGTGCAGGCCCTAGTTTACAAATGAAGATGATGACTTAAAAGGGTGAAGTGACCAGAGCAAAGCCACAAGGATTGTTAGTTACAGAGCAAAACCTAGAGCCCCAGACTTTGATTTAATGTCCAGGACTCTCTCTGAAAGACCCGACCTGCTTCTATGTGCCAGACCTGGGGATGGGAGAGCAAGGAGCTGCTCAGAGACTCAGGCACTGACGTGGCATTTGCAGATGGGCCGCAGACACAGTTGTAAGGAAAGGGGCTTCTATTGACTGCAGCGTGACATCTTCTAACTATTTTATGTCCTTTATCTTTTGCTCCAGGGCTGTCTGCTCCTTCGAGTAGAGTGGGACAAGTTTTCCAAATAAGCAGACCTTGAAATACTACGAGAATGGCTGAGTCTGTGGATTGCTTTCAAAATCCCCACACCTATCTTCTTTCTCAATAAAGAACCTGATTTAGTGAGGGTGGCATTGGATCTAGGTAAAGACTATTTTCCAGCCTAGCTTGCAGCTCTCTATATCCATGGGACCAGGTTCTAATTAGTGAGGTAGAAGCTGGTGTTATAGGAGAGAATTATGAGAAATCTCTTTAAATGAGTGAAAAATGGCTGGGCAGACTCTTTTTGTCCATCTCTTCTTCTTCTTGTTTCCTATCTTCATCATGGATGAAAGAGCTAGAGCTCCAGCAGCTACCTTGAGTCATGAGGCAACCTCAGGATGAAAGCCAAGGGGAATAAGGATGCAGAGAGGCAAGATGGGGGAAGCCTGATTTTTCCAATGGGGCTGAAGAGCCCTCGTTTCAGCTCTAGAGATACTTTTCTCTAGATTGTGATATGTGAGAAAAATATTCTTCCATCTCATTCCGCCTAGTCTCCGCTATTAGCAGTCAAGCACAATTTCTAACTGACAGCAAACAAGACCCCTGACTTTACAGAGTCAAGGTAAAGATAAGGTTAAGACTTTACAAAGCTTGAAATCTCAAAAAGAAATTTGGGATACTGGAGTTATAGAGGCTACTAAAGGCTTTTATGCCCCCCCCAAAAAATCAGATTTTAAAAGATCCCAGGGCCAGTGTTGTGGTTCACGCCTATAATACCAGCATTTTGGAAGGCCAAGGCAGGAGGATAGCTTGAGGTCAGGAGTTTGAAATCAGCCTGGGCAACATACCAATCAAAACTCCATCTCTGCAAAATAATAACAACAATAAAATTAGCTAGGCATGGTCATGTGTGCCTGTAATCTCAGCTACTCAAGAGTGAAGCAGGAGGATCACTTGAGCCTAGGAGTTGAGGTTGCAGTGAGCCACGATCATGCCATTGCACTCTGAAAGCAGGAGATAAGGTGGAGGCCAGTGCAGGGTTCCAGGTGAGATACTGGGACACCTGGACCTGGCAGTGTGCTGAAAGTGGGAGAAAAGAAAGAGGCGGATTCGAGTGATATTTGGCAAGTAGAATTTGCAGGAAATGGAGAACAAGAAGAGTCAAAAGAGGGCTCAGTGTGTGGCTTGAACCAATTTCAAACAAGAGTTTCAACACAGCCCAAGTCCCAGTGTGTCCATCACCACTGTGGGAGTCTCTTGTTTTGCAGCAAGAGATTGGTTCTCTAACCTCACCTATGGGCATGTCCATGGGTCAGCCCCAACCCAGCAGCCCTTTACTGATACTAGGTAAGAAAAGCCTTTTTTCATCCACAAAGGTGACATTATATAACATTTGATGGATATTAACTTGCAAAGAACTGTTTCAAGGTTTTGCATGAAGGTAACAAAATGATAGATGGGTTTTTATATCGGTAAATACATACCAATTAACTTACAGAAAAAACATGATCCAAACTATTCCCACAGTACAAATTCTATGGTTCTCTTACAGGAGTGTTCTCTGCCTCAACTCTCAGGGATGATTTGAGAAAAGGTTCTGACAACTTGTTACATAAAATATGCTGAATATCAGGAAGGAATGTCCCGGAAATAAAGAAAAACCCACCTCACTACAAGGAGAACAGTCTCAGTGGATGCCTTCTGCAGTTCTGACTACTAACATTCATAGGATCCAGCTACTTGGAAGGCTGAGGCGGAAGGATCGCAGGAGGCCAGCAGGTCGAGGGTGTACTCCAGTCTGGGCAACAGAGTGAGACTCCAACTCAAAAAAAAAAAAAAAAAAGCAGCAGGCAAGTGCAGTTACAGTGGCTGCCGTGGGAGGGCAGTCTTACACGACTCCTGCAGGAATCAGGACTGCTCAGGGCGAGAGGTATAAATTGCCTAAGGCGTCAACGTGACCAACACACTCATATTCCCATTTAAGGAATTCTATAAATACTGGGTTGAGAGACACATCTTTAAAAACAGTGAGTTTGTCATAATACCCAAGAGAAGAAAACTGGAAGCATACCGAATGTCCAACAATAAAGAAGTGGTTAAGGAAATTGCATTATGAATATATATATATAGACTATCATGCTTCCTTTCATCAGAAATGATAAAGAACAAAACAACAATGTTTCATTTTAGATGCTGGATACAACGTGCTATGTATGAACATGACATCTATTTAAATAAATTATTAATGCCAGACACAGTGGCTCATACCTGTATTCCAAGAACTTTGGGAAGCTGAGCACTTTTTGAGATCCTGTCTCAGACAGTAAATGATTAATTAAAACTAAATTACTATGGAAAATTTGAGTAGAAAAGATAAATATTATGAAACTTGATAATATAAAAAATAAATAATTATCAAGCAAGGAAGTCAGGAAAAATGGCAAGATACATAAACTAGAAGGGAAAAAGTCACCTAGAAAGTCTTAAACTATCTCTTAAATAATGTTTTAAAAGCAGAATATCAAGAAAAAACTGTATGTTTTTAGTCACAGAATTTAAAACCTACATAACAAAAGAAAAAAAAATGAATACTTAAACATTTAAATCATAAAGATAAATAAAACAACAATAAAATAAGTCCATACCACAAATAATAAAGGATAATAAAAGTGAGGGCAGAAATGAAAGAAATGCAAAACAGAAAGAAGAAATTAGCATTTTTTTTTTTTTTTTTTTTTTGAGTTGGAGTCTCACTCTATTACCCCGACTGGAGTGCAGTGGCCACTCCCAGCCACCGCAGCCTCGACCTGCTGGGCTCCGGCGATCCTTCTGCCTCAGCCTTCCAAGTACCCAGAATTACAGGCATGCGCTACCACGCCGGGCTGATTTTTTGATTTATTATAGAGATGAGGTCTCGCTGCCCAGGTGGGTCTCGAACCCGCGGGCTTGGGCAATCCACTCACCTCAGCCTCCCAAAGGCGCAGGGTTACAGGCTGAGCCAGCAAGCCTGGCTAGCATTTTCTAAGAAAATACTATAAAATTGACCCCAGAAGAAGGAGAAAGCATAAATAAAACAATAAAGTGAAAAACCAAAACAAAAAGTAACTGTAGCATTGATGAATAGCATTGTATTCTTACAATACAAAACATTGATTTATTAAAAGAGTAAAGGTGCTTTGAATAAACTGCTGTTGTATGACTTTTTTGAAGGGGAAAAAAAAGCAACATTTGAATAGTAAGTTTAGTGACCTCCTTTGTGTGATATTTAGAGACTCATGTAGACATATGATATTATACATTTATAATATTAAGGATCCATTGTCATTGGGGCAGCGTGGTGTCCTAGGTGATACTGAGACTTTGGAGTCAGATTCTCTGGATTTGAATTCCAGCTCCACCACTTTCTAGCTGTGTGACTATCAATAGTTTCCTTAGCTTCTGTGTGCCTCAGTTTTCTGGTCAGTAAAATGGTAACAATAATCCCTAACTCATAGAGCTATATGGATTAAATTGGCTAATTCATACAAAGTGCTTTAGAATAATGTCTAACAGTCATATAATAAATGCCTACCAAATATTAGCGATGGTGATTATTATACATATATAATATGTACACTATATTTCTTTCTCTCTCTCTCTCTCTCTCTCTCTCTCTCTCTCTCTCTCTCTCTCTTTCTCCCTAAGTGCAATTGTCCCTGGGAAGCTGGGTAGAGGCTGGTCAAAGACAAAGCGAAGGGCCTCCATTTTCCTCTGTTCTTTCTAAACAGTTTACATTTGCAGGACATCTACATTACATAGGAGTGTGTGGACAATGGAATTACGGAACACTTTGGTTTTCCTTTACATTCTTCTCTGTATTTAAAAATACACAGTATATTTTAAATGTTATGCTTATGTTTAGCATAACTATGCAAAATAGATACAAATTAAAAAGATTAGAAGGAAAATCACAAAAATTATCATACGACCTTGTCAGGGTAAGAAGATTCAGTATCTTTCCCTCTTTCAATTTTAAACAATTATTTTGTATTCATTTTCAAATATGCTAGTTTAAATGATATATTCTTGTAAAACATTTACTGGTAGAGCAAAAGTACTTCCTGACCTCCTCCAGGTCAGCCTCTCCAGGGTGGTGGGCATTTTCCAGACTTTGTCTATGCATCGATATCGTTGCATGCATAGATACAAAAACGTATAATTGTGTTGTTTTGGCAATATAAATGCTGTCACACTTCATGTATTGTTCTGTAATTTGCTTTTTTCAATTAGAAATATATCTTGGAAAAAAGAATTTTCTATGTCAATCGACAAATACTACCTTATTTGTTAATAGTGCATCAATTTCCCCGATGTGCTTCTGGCAACAATTTGTGTAACTGTTTCTCTGTTGATCTGTTGTTCCCAAATTTTCCTTCTTGCCCTCAATGGTGGAACACATACTTCCGTATATCTATTTCTCTTTGATTTTTCTCTATTTTGTATACTTTTATGATGCCAAATTTTCCTTCTTGCCCTCAATACTGCAACATGTACTTCCGTGTATCTATTTCTCTTTGATTTTTCTCTATTTTGTATACTTTTATGATGTTATATTGCTTTACCAGTATGAATAACATTTAAGCCAGCAAGAGTATGGGTAAGAGGAATATTAACTTGCTTTCCAAACCCAAGAAATCTAGTGCAGTTAATCTCTTAAAGCATAGCATGGAAGGAAGTATCAGAATATCTAAAAGTGAATAGGTGAGTCAAACAAAACCCTACAAACTATAAAAGCATTTCATTTTCCTCGGGAGGTTGTAGAAAGTACAAACATAAATCTATAGTTTAGCCAAATGCATGGACATCACAGCATTAATTGTCCAGTGGGATGTTTAGGGACACACTATATTTAATGGAAACATCATGAAGAACAATTATTTCTTTTTTGGTGCAACTGCCTATGACAGGCTATTGGACTAGAAGGATCGACAGCCAGCCAGGTGTGATCAATCTTATGCCCTTACTACCACTAGTAGCAACCAATCACAACCCTTTGCAAAGATCTCCCCATGATTTATTATCTTATCTTTTTTTGAATAGGTTTGCTGTTTCATGAAAAAAAAAACCACAAATCAATTAAATAAAGTTTATTATTTTAGACAAGAAAAATGAAATATTTTTTCCCACTTCCCATTTTTCTTTCTCTGAATTTGCACCTAAGCCACAAGAAGCCCTATGTCATTTTTCACACCAAAGACCCGAGGCAGCAACAGGAGTCTCTGGGGAACAGGAAAAATGTGAAAGGCTCTCTCAAAGGGAAAAATGTTCCTCAGTAAACTCTGTCAGTGAAGCAGAGGGGTGGTGAGGCTGAGCCTCGCCCTATTAAATATTAGAGCAGTCTGTGTTATTTTGGTTAATGGAAACACGATGTGATCTTCTTCTGAATAGACAGTTTGATTTCAGAGAGAAAAAAGAAAGAAAGCAATTTGGCCATTCTTGTTCAAATTGTCACAATCACTGAAGAAGAAAATAAAATGAAGGCTTTCTGCTTAACCCCATGGATGCAGGGTAAAATATCTCAATATGAATATTTGGGAAAGAAAAAATACAAGCACAGGTTGTAAAGGAATTTACATAAGACTAATTTTGCACGTGATAAGGGTGGGAGGAAAGGGCAGACAACATTTCAAATAGTTATTAGATTGGCTGTCTTTATCTGAGTTTTCTGGTGGTCTCAAAAAGAAACAAAAATGATGCATTTCTCTGGCAAATCAATCCTAAAACCACATCTCAACATGTGACCTTTATCAAAATCTCACATGATGCCACTGTTCATGTTGGCAAGTTTTGAGTTTCTTTCTGCCTTCAAAGTCCGCCGGCTCTGGCACCTTCCCACAAAGTAAGAGGATCACTCATTATTATCTTCCTTTTCTCCACACTTTTCTCTTCTAACTCCTGAACCTAACACATTCTTTTTATTGACTTTGTCCCATGAGTCATGAGAGAAATAATGCAAAAGATGCTGAGGATGCATGGCAGCTTATGAAACTTGTATTTGAAAAGCAATCGCCAATTCAAGGCCTAACGTGTTGGTTTTATGTCACACTTAAGCGAGTGTCCTTCTTTTTTTTTTTTTTTGAGTTGGAGTCTCTCTCGATCGCCCAGACTGGAGTGCAGTGGCTGCTCCCGGCCACCGCAGCCTCGCCTGCTGGGCTCCGGCGATCCTTCCGCCTCAGCCTTCTTTTTTTTTTTAAGCAGGATTTTATTGAGAGGACAGAAAAGCACCCACAGCAGGAGGGGACCAGAAGGGGTTGCCTGCAAGTGTCCTTCTTATGTGAGCAGTAGCTCCTCCTGTACCAAAAGGATGCATGACGAAGCATAACTGCCTGTACTTAGCCTAATGCTGAAATCCTCCCACAGGCACTCAGCGTGGCTTCGGTAGATGGCTAATTCCAAATCTATTCCAACCTTCTTTTCATTTCCATTTACTACCACAGTGTCTGGAAAAAACAAAAAAATCAACCCCCACTTCTATTCCAGTTAGGAATTGCCATATGACTCAATTCTGACCTATGAGATTTAAAGGAAGTCTGCCGGTCTCTTCAGAACCCTACTCCTGCCTGCCTGGAATGCAGAGAAAGCCTTGGCCACCATCTTGTGACCAAGAAGGAAATGCCAAGAGAATTTTGGAGATTTAGCCTAGGTATTACTGAGCTGCTGATCCAATGACTTCGGCTGCCTCCTTACCCAGGCATCATATGATGTGAGGGGAGCAAACTCTCCCATTTAAGTAACAGTTACAACCAAATGCAACCCCTAGGCTAGATAATATAGGTTATAAAGGTGATAGTTTAGCTGTAAAGAGTTTATAACATCTTAAGAGATACAGATCGCCGGGCATGGTGGCTCATGCCTGTAATCCCAGCACTTTGGGAGGTGGAGGCAAGATAATTGTCTGAGTCCAGGGGTTCGAGACCAGCCTGGGCAACTTGGCAGGACCTCATCTCTACAACAAATAGAAAAGTTAGCTGGGCATGGCGGTGCATACCTGTGGTTCCAGCTACTTGGAAGGCTGAGGTGGAGGCACCTGGGCCCAGCAGGTCAAGGCTACAGTGGCAGTGAGTATGCTACTGCCCTCCAGCCTGGGCACAGAGTTAGACTTCAACTAAAAAAATAAAAATAAAAAAGAGATACAGATCTCTAATTTACTAGTCTATCAAGCAGAATATGGAAATTGGTAAACTGAAGTGGGCAAAGGCCCACAACATGGAAGCAGAAAGATAAGGGACCCAGGGGAAGCCCTCGCAGAAAATATGAAGGAGACATTGGAGCCGAACTTTGTAAAATAAGGAGATCTCTCTCAGTCAAGAAGGGCTGCAAACCTCACAGTGAGGACAATGTATGAAGAAAGGAGTGATGGCCAGAAACATCTGTGATGAGTTGACTGTGTTTATTGAGAAGCATGCTGTTGGTCTCATGTCTAATACATTACAAAACAGCTCTCTCACCCCAGCTTCTCCTAAATCATTTCCCATTCTCTTCCTGTGCTCAGTATCAGTCCATATCACATATTCTTTCAACACAAGAAGCTAGGTACAAGTCATTGTCTATTACTCTGTAAAGAAAAGATAAATAGTAGAAGGCAATAGTCTTAAACTTGGTATGGGTAATATGAAAATTGAACGATTCCTTTTATACAAGTTGTTCTCAACCCAAAGTGATTTTCCTTTTGGGGGACATCTGGCGATTTCTGGAGGCATTTTGGATTGTCACATCTAAGAGGAAGGTGCCACCAGAATCTAGTGAAGAGAGACCAGGGGTGCTGCTAAATACCCTACAATGCGCAGGACAGTGAGTCCCCCACAGCTGAGAATTATCCAGTCCCAGCTGTCCGCAGTGCTGATGCTGAGAAACTCTGCTTTTATATTATTTGGTGGTGACCAGCAGAATGTTCCATGTGTGGCTTCATCGCACCAGATAGTTCACCAGAAGGAAATGGGCAAATGTCAGCATCGTCTTGAGAAATGTCCAGGGAGTCATTGTGAAATGTGCCGTTGTGTCTTCTTTTCAATACTAAACAAAACCACACTGACCACAGCAACATCATAATTCCATTTGATGCTTTTGGATTCCCTTATACATGGAAGACCTTCTAACAAGAGGCTTAGTAATAAACACTTGTTTATTAGTGAATGAAGGAACAAAGGCCCATCACAATGAGTTCAAAATGCACTTCTTTCGTGGTGAATTCTGCTGGGAGGGTGATACAACCGGGCTCTGCTCAACTAGCTGTTCAGGATTTTAAAACCTTGCATGCAGCAACAACAAATTCTTAAAATAGTTGTAAAGGACATATTTACTATTCCATTCAAAAGATACTCCATGCCAAGAATAATAGTGTGTTACACAAGTAGTTTTCTGAGAAAAAAACTTTTTAAAAAATCATATTGAACTACAATAGGAGTCAGCCTTTGCAAGAACCACGTTCAGATCACAGATGGAATATTGAGAACTGTGCTAAATCACAGATGGTATGTTTTTTCCTATATTTCACAAAACAGGCTATTTCTACCACTTTTTTTTCTTTTACATTTTGCTCTTGGTAATCCTGTAGATTGAGAAAAAACTAAACTAAAAAGAAACGTGAAACATTTACTTTTAGTGCTGTTTATAATCTTACTCTTTAGTGGATGGATACATCACTGAATATTCTGTGGAATAATTTACTTTAAAAAAACCTAGAGCGTAATTCATTTTAGGTGAGCAATTTGTTTTATGAGCTGTAGATGTTTATCTGGGGTTGCGCTGTTCTTTTATTGACTGCAATAAAGACACTTCTTATCAATTGATTTGTTGTATCAGCAATGGGCTTCTTTCCAGATTGAAACATGGCAGCTTTTCTGAGGACATTATCCAGCATATAATTTCACCACAGATATGAATCTGGGTTCATTAGGGCCCACTTGCACTGCCTGTTATGACCTAATTTCTAGGATTCCTGCTTGATGGTGACATTATCCTTCCCTGCACACAGTGCATAACATGGTTGTCAAATGGGTTCTCCCTCTTTGATGGTTCATCACATACACAACTTTGAATTTTGTCAACTTTTATACCAGCTGATAAAATCAGAAGTTCAAAAGTTCACTTCCAATCTCTTATGACTGAAAACTTTAAGTGCTATAAAGCTTACACCTCCTATGAATAATTAATTGCAATGCAGGGCAGGAAGTAGAGGTATTAGGTTACCATGTTGATGGTGTAAAAACACTACCAGGAAGCAATTCTTAATCCAGACGTGGATAAGTACATTTCAGCTGTACATGATGCAAGTCACCAGCTTCCTCTTAAGCTAGGTATGAAGAGCACTTCCTTTTGGGCTCCATTGACTCACCTTGACCCTCAGACCATGAGATAACTTGCAAGATCTGTTATTAGTGTTCTTTGTCGAAACGTGATCACACTTATTTGCACCTTTCCAAAGTGAGAAAATCATGCCTTAAGAACTAAATGATGCTGGGGCAGAACTTACAAAAGTATGTATTGCAATGTCCCAGGGAACATTCCTTTGCACCTCAGTAATATCATGCATGAGGCAGAGCATAAATGATATACACCCACAGAAAGTAGAACCAAGAGATTTAACAGCTGTGCAAACGGGCTTGAGAACGTAAAATCAGGAAGCTATGTCTTCAGAAAAGTATTTTTTAAATCCCCAAATATCACATCTGGTTGCATCAAGTTGTCATTATGACATAGTATTTAAGATGATTTAATGGGTTATTGCAGAACACGAATCTTGGAGTTTATTTAACTACTGTGCATTAACAGAATGTAGCTATTTAAACGATGTTCTGACAAAGCAGATAAAAAGCTGTTCTTAATGTTGGATGACTTTATTATATAATTTTTTACTGTAGTCAGTATAAATATAAGTATAAATATAGATATTCAAACATATGCCAAATGTATAGAAATACAAGCATGAAAATGGGACTTTGTGATAGAAATTTAAAGTGAGCAGTGCATACCAAAATGTAGAAAACTCTTCACCCTTAAAGATGTATGAGGTACACTGACAATGTAAATGAAGATAGGGGTATCACAATAGTAATGTATAACTTCTTAACTGTCCCTTAAATGCAAATCCCTTAACTGGGCTAATCCTCAAGTTGATGGCTGGGTATCTTGGAACTGGAAAGCTTCCTTATCTGTTCTCACTCAAATTTTCACGCTTCTCTACCTTCTCCCATTGACTGTGAATCTCTTTCCACTTCCCTTTAGACACACACATCATTTTAAATAGAAAACTGACACTCTATGTAATTAGAACAATTCAGACAACTTACTAGAGCCAAAACCAAAATTCAGCATTCCAGTTTCCCATTTGTTGCTCTGCTATAACATCATTGCATGCTTCCTCTCACTTATGGGAGCTGTTGATAGACACTAACATTATGTGTTTTCCCAAACTTGCAAAGTATACAAAAGTCTTTCTTTTGCCTTTCTATTCCTAAAGTGCATGTATTTTGTCTTGCTAGCCTCCTAGTCTGCTAAGAACTCCTAAAGAGGTGGGTTAAATAAACAAACCATTATGGTGAACAGCAAACATCCAGTAGATTGCAAATCTACTACAGTAGATTGCAAAACTGCTGTTAAGTAGTACTTAACAGTGTCCTAAACAAAACAAAGTTTAGTCAGGGTTTGGGATGGAGGCTCTGATTGCTAATGTTTTCAAGGATATAAGCTTCTCCAGCTTACTCCTTTATCATTCTTATGGCAGGTGCATGTTCTAGGCGGAAGAATGCAAGAAAAGCCTGGGGGAAGAGTAGCAAACAACTTACACCAAATGCCTCCAAACAATGGCTCCCAGAAACTGCCCTTATACTCTGAGGCCACATACAGCTGTAAAGAATATACCAAAAAGTTTAGTTTATGGTGAGGAACCATGTAACCAGGCAAAAAATTCTATCATTATGAAAGAAGACAACAAAACAATACAGTTGCTGCTGATGGTGATGTAGGCATTTGCCCATGGCCTTTGAACTACTAATAAAGTATTTTGTTACACACTGTTTTTCTCATTCGTTTCAGACTCTAGCACTAAAGTAGCACATAGGTTTTATTTCTTGTGCCAATTCCGATTAATTGGTAGTGGCTGCTTGAGAAGGCCATTTGAGACAGAGGATGGCCTTAGTGACAAAGCGTTCTACAATTGATTAGTAATCTCTGTAATGGGACAGGAGAAGAGAGTGGGGATGATGATGCTTTTTTTATATTTCCTTTCTTCACATTCTCATTTGGCACTGACTTTCAAATTAAAGTAATGGTTCTACAAGTCCAAAAGTATAATAATAATGAATGCTACTAACACTTCTATGGCACATTACCCAGAACAACATATACATGCAGGTACTAATTCCATCCTGACAGCACTATTGTGAGATGATAAAGTATTTTTATGATGTCTAATTTGATAATAAAGTATTTTTATGATTTCTAAGGTGAAGAGGTTAAGTTTTAAGCAGAGCATGGGCTTCCACTAAGGTCACCTAATAATAAGTAGCACATCAAGAATTTGCATTTAGTTCTTTCAGCAACAATAGGATATTCTTTTCACTTCCTGTACAATAATACTATTCCTAAACAAATAAAGAAAAAAAAATTGCATTGCTCTTTTGGTAGACTTTCTTGAGTCTTCAAAATATTTTGGCGAAGTATGTTACAAACAGGAAAAAAGCTTGGAAAATATACATTATTGACTGATAATGATCTCTTTATGTTTTGGGCTTCTCTGCTAATGAATTTCCCCAAAAAGTCAACTGAAATTCAACAAATCCAAAATTCAAACAAAAAATTAACTGAAAAGAAGCTTATTAGAAACTGGGCAACAGATATGTACAAAAAATTAGTTTCTAGCTTCCTTAAATCCACAGACATGCAAACAAATAAATGAACTGCATCGTGCTTAGAGCTATAATAAAGGCAAGTACAAGGACCTATGTTGGTACAAAGGGCCAATTGCTATCATACCAGGTGTGGGTTGGCAGGGCATGTGTCAGAACCACTTCACAGAAGAAGAGAAAGGTGGGTACTGAAGGATGGTAGGTGATCACCAAGCACACACAGGGGAGAGCTGGCCAAGCAGGGAGGAGCAGATGCCGAGACTGGATGCACAGAGTGGCAATGGCTGGTCAGTAAAGCTGGGCAGGATACGTGCATGGCTGGAGCATTTAGAGTAAAGTGGGGACTAGCAGGGAAGGTGGCCAAGAAGATGACCCTGAGAGGTGTGGGAGTACCTGGACACAGCTGTGCTTTATAGAGTTTAGGCTGTAAGCACTGGAACACCAATGAAAGAGGTTTTTAAGTAGGGGAGCAAAATAATCACATTGACCTTTGAGAAAGCCTCTAAGAAGTTGGGTTGGAGTAATCAAAGCCTGAGGCAGGGAAACTAGGCAAGAAAGGAACAGAGCTGAAACTCTGGAAATCACACTTTCTGAAAGGTTTACAAAAGTTCTGGAATTATATGCCCCAAATGTGAAACTAAGCATGTCTCTGAGGAAAAATGGTGGTGCCATTGTCCCACATTGTCAATGAAGTCCATAGCAAGAAGGACAACAACAACCCAAAGTTTAAAAACTTCTGACTTAAGCTCAGGCCACTGCAATGGAATTTTAAAAAATAATAAAGACACACAAGAATTGTATAGTAGTGGTGCATAAGATGAATAGGATTTGAAATGCTGGTATTTGCATATAATTTTTCAAAAACGAAAGAGCAAAAGTCCTAACAATAGGTCAACTATTTTTAATTTATGTTTCATATATACAACATCAAGGCATTCAGGTGCAGACAGAGGCCTTGTCACAGGCAGGTATTCCAGGATGGACCAGATTGTCAATATCTTGTTGCATCTTGTTTACCCTACAAGTGCTCTCTAACCTGTTGGACTGTATATTCCAAAGTTTGGTTTGAAAAGTCAATTCCATATAAATTCCAATTCCCGAGAAGGTGGCCAATGAAGATTCTTAGTAGCTTCTGGGGGGAGAGAAAAGTGTTGAGAGGCATCAAATCTCAAAGTTCTAGCTACAGAAACTTAAGCACTAGGGAACAAGTTACTGATGAGAGAAAAATCTGAATTTGTTGTCCGTGACTATTTTGAGTTTCACAGAACCTTTGAGAAGTTGCTGAGCTAAATAAACATTCTCAAAAAGCAATTCATACAGGCATTTTCTTACAAAATTGTGCACACAATTTCAAGAGATTCTCCCTTGGAGTTCAAGAACATCAATGTGATCCTTGGTGCCAGTTTAAGAGCCCTCAGTTTCAAAAATTCCCTTTTCCCTCAACAAAATTTCAATTATCATAGTTTTTCATGTAATTAGACTCACTCATGTTTACATGATCTGGTTCGCATTAGTCCTATTTTCTCTGCAATTAATTTCACCTTTTTTGCCTATACACAACTTTCAGTAAAACTGCAAGGTCTAAAAGGAGACTGAATTCAATTTTCACCAAATTAAACTGTCCCCCAAATAACAAACTCCCAAATGTATTTATGAACCTAAAATAAAAAGCACTGTGCTATGCTTTCACTTCATAAAAATTCCTTCCCTTCTCAGTGCTGGTATCTAGTCTTAAAACCAGATATTTGAATTCTGGTCTATGTTGTTACATGTATGTTCTTTGGAAATTAAATTAACTTTTTTTTGAAGAATAAGTCCAAACACATAAATGGTCTTGTTTTCTTAATAGAATAGGGAAAAGAATAATTTGAAGGGAAAAAATTACAGCAAATTCTGTATTGCTCCTTCTTCCTCCCACATTGCAGTTTCTGCAAACCTTTGATTAGACCTCTAGAAAAGACCACACATTCAATAATTTGAAACAAAAGGTTAATGGTGTTGTTACAACTATTATCCCTTTTAAAATCATTATCCTCTTGTTTTTTATGGCTATATTACCTTCACCTTTCCATGAACCCACTTTACCAGCTGTTTCCCTCTGTCATAAACTTTGCTAAAAATCATCATAGGAATAGGATAAATGCCATGTTTTATCAATCAAGCCTAAGGGAATCTGAGGCTTCTTATAACTACAACTGTAAAGGGAGTTTATTACAAGTTTCTGTTTTGATTTGTAAATTGTCCTTAAGTAAAATACACACCTGATGCCAACGTCTAGATTGTTAAAATGCAAGACGGTATACTACAAAAATCTGCATCATAAAATCTGATAGGTTGACAAATGAGAAAGCTAAAGCCTATTGAGAAATACATACAGGCACACTTCCTGGGTGAGCCTATACCTGTCTGCATCTCCATCCCTACTCATACCTAAACTCTGTGACTCTTTACTGCATGCCACCCCATCACTTCAAGGAATAGACAAATCACAGGAAAGGTGCTTTTAACTTTCACAGGGCAACTCAGAAAAATTTCAACACAGTTCAAAAATTGATACTATAATGAAGATAATATTATTTAATAATAGTGCAATAAAATTAAAAATGTACAATAAAAGTCCCAAAATACCTTCATACATGGTATTTGGTCTTAAAACTAAAAAAAAAAAAAAAAAAAAAAGTCCTACATTATAAGACATTATAATTTAGACATATATTTATATTTTTAATTTAGACATATTTATATCCTTAATTTAGACATATGTTTATATTTTTAATTTAGACATATTTATATCCTTAATTTAGACATATGTTTATATTTTTAATTTAGACATATATTTATATGTACGTTACCCCTCCAAAAAATTTGCACACTTCTGTTCTACATAACAAATCAAACAGCATCCACAAAAAAGTCTAATGAATGCAAGGATTTAGTACAATTTCTGGACTCAAGATCAATGTATAGTACAATAATTTAGAGATTATATTTACAACCAAATGACAGAAAACATTAAAACATGTAGGTTACAGCTAAACTAGTATTTCAGGAAAATTTTCAGCCTTAATAAGAATTTTAAAAGACTGAAAATAAATGAATAAAATATTTAACTGAAGCAGACAAAAAAGAGCAAGAAAATAAATCCAAATAAGGCAGTGGAAAAGGAATAAATATAAGAATACATCTAAGTATGATTTTTAAAAAAGAGATCAACAACAAAATCAAAATCTAGTTTCTTGAAAAGATGAGTGCTATTTATAAATCTCTGGCAAAACTTATCAAGAAAAAAAAGCAGAGAAGCCACAAATTAACATAATTGGAAATAGAAAATAAACATAGCTATAGATAAGTTATTACTTATGTTAATATTATAAAAATTTTTATAGTAATACATTTGAAAACATATGAAATGTAAAATATTCATTTTAATCACCACAATGACTCAAAAACAAAAAATTCTGGATAGATAAACAATGATTAAATAATTTCAGTCAACAGTTAAAAAAAAATCACTCCCCAACCAACTGCACAAAATAATTGTATTAAAACTACAAAGCCACCAAACCTTCATTTTTTAAAATAAACATTTTTCAAGAGGAGGAAAAGCACTCCAACTCATTTTATAACACTGTTATAACCCTATGTCAATCAGTATGACAGTACAAAAAGAAATAAAACACCCAAATCATTATAAGCATAAATGCAAATAGAACAAAATTGTATCAAGTCAAATCTGAAAGTATAAAAATAATATATCATGAATGATTTGGATTTATATTAGTGAGGCAAAGATATTTTCAAATTATAAAATTGATTATTACTAAGAGTAAAAGAGAAAATGATTATTTATACAGATGCAAAACAGTTTTAAATAACATCTATTATTATAAAAGATTGTAGCAAGTTACAATAAAGATAAATTTTATTAACCCAAAGATTACAACATTCTTAACATCAAAATGTGTATGAATCCCAAAAAATTCTGGAAAAGGGCAAGAATTCCCACTGAAATCTTAGCCTATAAGATATGACAAGAACCAGGCTCGGTGGCTCAGCCTGTAATCCTGCACTTTGGGAGGCCGAGGTGAGTGAATTGCCTGAGCCCACGGGTTCGAGACCCACCTGGGCAACTTGGCGAGACCACATCTCTACAATAAATCAAAAATTAGCCGAGTGTGGTAGCGCGCGCCTGTAGTTCCAGCTACTTGGAAGGCTGAGGCGGAAGGATCACCGGAGCCCAGCAGGCAGAGGCTGCGGTGGCTGGGAGCGGCCACTGCACTCCAGTCTTTGCGACTGAGTGAGACTCCAACTCAAAAAACAAACAAACAAACAAACAAATATATGACAAGAAAAAGAATTAAGAGTCTTGATGGCTTTATATACAAAAGAAAAAAATTATCTACATCAAAAGTCTGCAAAATAAAGCTCATGGGCCAAAGTAGGTCATTTTGTGAACCAAATTCAACCACACCAATTTTTTTACATATTGTCTATGGCTGCTGTTATCCTAAAAGTTAGAGTTCAGTAGTTGTGACATAGACTGACTGCATGACCTGCAACGACAAAAATATTTATCATCTGATCTATTCCAAAAAAAAGTTTGCACACTCCTGTTCTACATAATAAATCAAACGAAATCCACAAATAAGTAGAATGAATAAGATAATTTACCAGTTTCTGGGCTCAGGATCAATGTGCAGAAAATCAATAACATCTAACCATTATAATGTACTAGAGAGCTATGTTGCAAAAGTAGGTGTTACCCCCCTTTTTAAATAAACAAATAATAAATAAACTGTAAGACCTATAAAAATATGCCACACTTTTACAAAAAAATATTTTCTAATAACATGAAATAAAAACTAAATAAATGGAGTTTGTCATTCACTGAATGTGAAGATATAATACTATGCAATAATAACAACATCAGCAACAAAACAGCCATATCTAGAACTTATTGTGTGCCAGGCTCTAGCAATCTAGAAAGCCTTGCCTTGTCAAAAATTGCAACTTATTAAAAAGGTATAGCGATTAAGACGGTGTGGACATGGCATGATAATAGATAAAAAGGCAAAGGAAATATACCACAACACTTAGATGCACACATACATGGAAACTTCCTATATAATAAATATAACATTAACGACCAATGGGGAAAGGATAAACAATTCTGAAATAGTGTCAGTATAATTTGTTGTCTATTTTGCTGGTCATTTATTATTACCTCTCAAATCCAAATCCACTCTGTTTTGCTATCTCTGTGAAAAAGGATCTGTGCCTATTAATTATTTTCCCTGTCAGATGACCCAATATTAAGTTTTGGCAGTGGAGGGCGCTCAAGAGAAATTGCTAGAAGGAGTACTGCTTTCTGATCCCGAGTATTCACTGGGCATGCTCCTAGGGGTCAACTTCTCTAGCACCAGACTCCTGCAGCTAAGGCAGTTTCCCAGTGCACAGTCTTTCACATTGTTTGGAAACAAAGGCCCATAAACAAGAGAAATTAATGAGCAAATATGTATGTTATGCATTATTCTACAATAGTTAAAATGAATGAATTCGTTCTATCAACCTAAGTCTTATAGTGTTTTAAAAAAGAACATTGCAGAATAATATATACAGAATAATGCTTTTTATATACACTAAATGGAAATATATATTTATATAAATATAATAAAAAATATATATGTATATATATATGAACTGGAAATATATATAACTTTTCAAAGAAGTTTTTTAAATTGAATTTTTTACTGACGCAATCATAGATTCATATTCAGTTATAAGAATTTTTATTTTATTTTTAATTGACAAATAATAATTTTATGTATTTCTGGAGTACAATGTGGTTTTTAATATATGTTTATATTATGGAATGATTAAATAAAACTAACAAACCTATCTCATCACATACTTAGTTTTTTGTGGTGAAAACATATTAAATCTATTTTTTGCATTTTTGAAATATACAGAGCATTATTATTTATTATAGTCACCATTCTGTGCAGCTGACAACTAAAGCTTATTTCTCTTAACTAAAACCTTGTACCATTTGTATTTCCCCTTTTCCCATCTACTCTCCTCCTCCAGTCTCTGATAATCACCACTCAACTCCCTACTTCTATGGGTTTGACATTTTTAGATTCCATATATAAGTGGAATCATGCAGTATTTGTCTTTCTGTGCCTGGGTTATTTTACTTAGCATAATGTCCTCCAGATGTATTCATGCTACTGAAAATGACAGAATTTTCTGCTTTTTAAAGACTGAACTCGAGAGTCCATTGTGTATATATACCACATTTTCTTTATCCATTCATCTGATGATGGATACCTAGGTTGCTTCTGTATCTTAGCTATTGTAAGTAATGCGTTAATGACTAGGGGACCAGAAAGCCCTTTAGCATACTGATTTCAATCCCTTGGATATATGTGGGATTGTTGAATCATATGGTAGTTCTATTCGTAGTTTTTTGAGGAACCTCCATATAGCTTTCCATGGTGTCTGTATTAATTTAAATTGTCACTAGAATCTTTCTTTCTTTACACCCTCATTGACACTGGTTATCATTTGTCTTTTTATAATAGCCATTCTAACAGGTGTGGGGTGATATCTCATTGTGGCTTTAATTTGGATTTCCCTGATTATTCATGATGATGAGTATTTTTCACATGCCTTTTGGCCATTTGTATGTTTTTTGTTTTGGGGGTTTTTTTGAGAAATGTCTACTTAGGTCCTTTTCCACATTTAATAGGGTTATTTGCTTTCTTGCTATTGAGTAGTTTGAGATCCTTCAACATTTTGGAGATTAGCCCCTTATTAGACATATGGTTTGCATACACTTTCTCCCAATTTGTGGGTTGTCTCATTACTCTATCAAATTGCTTTACTTGCAGATCAGAAGCCTTTTAGTTTGATGTAATTCCATTTGTTTTTTTTTGCCGGTGACTTAGGGATCATATACAAGAAATCTTCACCCAGACTAATTTTGTGGATCATGTTTTATTTTAGTAGTTTTATAGTTTCAGGTCTTACATTTAAGTCTTTCATCCATTTTGAAGCTGACTTTTGTATATGGTTCATATATAGTTGTAAGAATTAATACAGAGTGATACCTTTTGCACTTTACTGAGTTTCCCCCAATGGTAACATTCTAAAATACTGTAGTATAACATAACAACTAGAATATTAAATTTGACAACATTCCCAGGTTTTGTTTGGATTTCCCCTACTTTATCTTGGACACGTGTGTGTGTGTGTTCTAAACAACTTATCACATGTGTAGGTTTATGTATCTACCACCAGGTCAAAATGCGAAGCAGGTTTATAACCACAAAGATCCCATTCCCTTTTAGAATGACACCCACCTCCCTTCCGTCTCTCTCCCTTCATTGTGAACCTGTGGCAATCACTAATATGATTTCTATTTTTTTAAATGTGTAATTTCAAAAGTGTTTTACAAGTGGAACCATATAGTATGTAAACTTTTGAGACTGACATTTTTCTTCTTTTTACTGAGAATAATTTCTTAGAGATTCACCCAAGTTATTATGTATATCAATAACTTTTTCAATGCAGAATAGTACTCTATGGTTTGCATGTACCAAATTGTTAAACCATTCACCTATTCAGAAACACTTGAACATTTCCAGTTTGTGGTATTGTAAAGACTGCTAAGAACATTTTCATACATGCTTTTGTGAGAACATAAGTTGACAATTCTCTGGGATAAATGACCAAGAATGCATTGGTAGGTAACTTGGTAATTACATATATACTTTTATAAGAAATTGCCAAACTGTCTTCCAGGGAAGCTGCACCAGTTTACATTCCCACTAGCAATGTATGTATAATCCAGTATTACCACATCCTTACTGGCATTTGTTGTTACCACTATTTTTTATTTTAGCCATTCTGATACATGTATAGTGGTATCTCACTGGGGTTTTTTGTTTGCAATTTCCTAATGGTAATAATATTGAACATATTTTCATATGCTTATGATCATCTATATATACTGTTCATTAAAATGCCTGTGTATTTTTTTGTTCATTTTCTAATTGGATTATTTCACTGTTGAGTTTGAGAATTATGTATTAATATTTTAGACACTGGTTTTTTTGTCAAATATGTGGTTTAAGCCATATATTGTCTCCGAGTCTATATCTTGTCCTTTCATCCTCTTGACAAGGTTTTTCACAGAGCAAAAGTATTTAATTTTGACGCGTTTCTATTATTCCAATTTTTATTCTAGAGGACATCCTTTGGTATTAAGTATAAGAATTCTTGACTTGACTCTAGATCTTAAAGATTTTCTCCTATTTTTTTCTAAAAGTTTTATAGTTTTATATTTTCTATGTATATCCATAAACCCTGCTGAATTAGTTTTTTAATAAAGTGCAAGATTTATGAAGATTCAGGGAGGATTTTGTCTATTAATGTCCAATTGGTCCAGCAACTTTGTTTAAAAGTCTATTCTTGCCCCCATTGAATTGCTTTTTTACCTTTGTCAAAAATTAGTCAGTCACATTTGTGTGGGTGTCTTTCTGGATTATCTACTCTGTTCCAATTATCTATTTTCTATTTTTCTGCCAATACCACATTGTCTTTATCAAACTTTTTATGATAGTGCTATCTCTAGTTTAGCAGGGGAATTTTGCTCCGTAGAGGGCAATAGTACTTAAATTGCATGTGTGATATATAAGTTGTTTAATTTATATAAAATCATATTTTAAAGGAAACAGCAAAAGATAAATACTTGTTAGATCTAGTTAGTAAGTACACAAGTGTTTGCTTCACTGTTCTCTGAATTTTGTAAACATGTTTAAACTTTCAAAAAAATATGAATCCAAATAGGAAGAGAAAAAAAGAAAAGCAAATTGAAATGGGGTTTATTTATTCAACAAATATTTTCAGAGAACATGCTACATAACAGGCATCACTCTGGGATCTTGGAATAGAGAGAAATTCAAGCCAACAAAGTTCCTTCCTTCTCAGAATTCAATTCTATTTAAAAAGGAGAGAAGGCAGAAAATAAAATTAATGGTAATATAGTGGGAAAAATAAATTACTGATAATGTGTTGGGGGAAAATGAATTAGATAAGGATGAGTAGGAGAGTAATAGGGGTGCATGCTTAGAAGGGGTGGTCAAGGAATGTCTCTATGATAATGGGATATCAAAACAAGAATGAAGTGAGGAAGTGAGTCATCTGCATATATAGGGAAAGAATGTTCTCTGCAGAGACAAGCAAGTACAAAGGAAAGCTTGGAGTGCTTGTTAATAGCAAAGAGGTGAGAAGGAATGAGATACCATGAGCAGAAGAGCATTTGCAGATGAAATGCATAGAATAATAAGAGGTTAAAGATCACGTAGGCTTTGTGGGCTTTTAGAACCAAACTGGCTTTTACTCTGCAAAAGATAATAAGATTTGAAGTTTTAGGCAAAAATGATCTTACTTATTTTTTAAAGTGACTAGTCTGGCTGCTGCATTTAGAAAATACTCTTAGGAAGAGAGTGGACAGCAAGGAGAAAATCTAAAAGAATGGTGTGGTAGACAGAATTCTAAAGGTGTTCCATTGAGAATCTAATCCCTTGTTAATTTGATCAAACCCTAATCTACATACTGCTGTGAAGGGACTTTGCAAATAGCATTAAGACTCCTAATCAGCTGGCCTTAAAATAGGGAGTTTGTCTTGCATTATCCAGGTATAGTCTGTAATCATATGCACCCTCAGGAAAAGCAGAACAGTCAGTAAGGGAGAAGAGCAAAAGGAGAGGTCAGAGAAATTTAAAGTATGAGAAGAACGTGACCTGCTGTAACTGGCTTTGAAGGTGGAGGAAGGGGACCATGAGCCAAGGGATTCTGGTGGCCTCTAGAAGCTGAGAACCAGCCCCACCCAATGTCCAGGAAGGTAACAGGGCTCTCAGTCCTACAGAAACGTGAAGTTGAAATCTGCCAACAACCTGAATGAGCTTAAAACCAGGTTTATCCTCAGCACTTACAGAAACAAATTTAGCTTTGTTGATACTCTGATTCTATCCTTTTGAAATCTGAAGTAGAGAACCAGCTGAGCCACAGTTTGCTTGGACTTCTGACATCCAGAATCATAAAATAATACATAGCTTTCTTCATAATTATTTATTTATTTTCTTACTTATTATTTTAAAGATGTGGGGTACAATTCGGGGTTAGGTATGCACATGGTCATTGTACAGATAATAAACAGCTTTATTTAAAAGTAGCTAAGTCTGTGATAATCTGTTAAGCGTCAGAAGAAAATTAATACCAGTTGACAAATTATGCAAGTAAGAACTGGTAGTGGCTTGGACCAAGGTAGTAGTAGTAGAAATAATGAGAAGTGGTTAGATTCTGGAAGTGGTTGAAAACGAAGAACTGAAATAGGTGTCAAGGTACATTCTAGCCTAAACAAATAGAAAGATACCACTTAATAAGATTGGAAAAATAGTAGGAACAGCTTTGGAAATAAAATTGAGGAACTCTGTTTTGGACATGTTATATTTAAGAAGTAAAAAGGAGATGTCAAGTATCGATGGAGACAGAGATTAAAGCCACTATCTGGAAATGAGGACATCAGCATATAGACAGTAAAGTCATAATACTGGGTGCCATCTAAAAAAATAAGGATATATGGAACATTTTAAAGGACACTGGAATCAAATAGACCTGAATTCAAATACAGAAACTCTCTCTTAGTGACATAACTACTATGCACTTAATTTTCATCTGTCAAATGATGTTGATAAATCAAGTCCATCCTCTCCCACCTGCAATTAAAAATCTAAAAAGCTTTGAAAACCTAAATTTTTTAATAACTCATTTGAAAATAATTATGACCTGAAATTATCAGTTAGTACAAGGTGGTTGTTAATGTTATTTAGATCTCCATTTTGTTACTGATTTTTTTTCTGCTCTAACGCTTGATCCATTTTTGACAGAGGAGACTCAAATATCTTCAACTCTGTGGAACTGATAATTTCATCTCCCAGTTCTGACAACTTTTGTTCTATGCAGTTGGAATCTTTATTATTAAATACATATACATTTAGGATTATCATGTATTCCTTATTTTTTTGCCACACAGATATTTTCTCTTATCTTTAGCACAGGCATAGCTCAAAGATAATGCAGATTTTTTCCAGAGAATTATAAAGTGAATATCACAATAGAATGAATCACACAAATTTTTTTATTTTCCAATGCATATAAAAACTGTTTCTACTGCACTCTAGTCTATTAAGTATGCAATAGCAGCAAGTCTAAAAAAGGATGCACACACTTTAATTAATAATACTTTATTGTTAAAAATCCTAACAATCATTTGAGCTTTCAGTGAGTTATAACTTTTTTGCTGGAGGGGCGTCTTCTCACAACATTGATGACTGTGAATGATGAGGGTGGTAGTTGCTGAAGGTTGAAGAGGCTGTGGCAATTTCTTAAAGCAGGATAACAGTGAATTTGGTCACATAAATTCACTTTACCCTTCATGCAAGATTTCTCTGTAGCATGCAATGCTGTTTGATATCATTTTACCCACAGCAGAACTTCCTTTAAAATTGAAGTCAGTCATCTCAAAACCTGCCACTGCTTTAGCAACTAAGTTTATATAATATTCTAAATCCTTGCCATGTTAACAATGTTCACAACATCTTCACAAGAGTAGATTTCATCTCAAAAAAACTAAGAAGCAACTCCTCATCCATTCAAGTTTTATTATGTTATTGTAGCAATTTGGTCACATCTTCAGGTTTCACTTCTAGTTCTCTTGCTATTTCTGACGTATCTGCAAGTACTTCCTCCACTGAAGATTTGAAACTCTCAATGTCATTCATGAGTTGGAGTCAACTTCTTCCAAAATCTTGTTAATATTCAAATCTTTACCTCCTTCTACAAATCATGAAAGCACTCAATGGCAACTAGAATGATAAATTATTTTCAGAAAGTTTTCAATTTATTTTCCCCAGGTCCATAAGAAGAATCACTATCTATGGTAACTATAGCCTTATGACATGTAATTCTTAAAAAATAAGACTCGAAATTTGAAATTACTCCTTGAACCACTGGTTGCAGAATGGATGTTGCATTAGCAGGCACAAAACAACATTTATCTCCTCGTATATCTCCATCAGAGCTCTTGATGATGAAGTTCATTGTCAATGAGCATTAATATTTTGAATCTTTTGTCTGAGCAATAGGACTCAAAAGTGGACTTAAAATATTCAGCAAATCATGATATAACAGATGTGTTATCCTCCAGGCTTTGTTATTTCATTTATAGAATACAGGAAGAGTAGATTTAGCATCATTTTTTAAGGAGCCTAAGATTTTCAGAATAGTAAATGAGCTTTTGCTTCAATTTAAATACACCAGCTACCTTAGACCCAGAGAGCCAGCGTGTTTTTAGAAGCCTTGAAGCTAGGCATCTACTTCTTCCGTCTAGCTATAAAAGTTCTAGATGATATCTTCTCCCAGTAGAAGTTCAGTTTGTCTATATTTAAAATCTGTTGTTTAGTGTAGCAAACTTCATTAATTATCTTAAGTAGATATTCTGGATAACTTGCTTCAGATTCTACATCAGCACTTCCTGCTTCATCTTGAACTTTTATGTAATAGAGATTGCTTCTTTCCCTAAGCCTCATAAACCAACCTCTTCCAGCTTCCAACTTTTCTTCTGCGGCTTCCTTACCTCTCTCAGCCTTCATAGAGAGTTAGGGCTTTGCTCTGTATTAAGTTTTGGCTTAAGGGAATGTTGAGGATCTTTTCTTCAGACCACCGAAACTTTCTCCATGATCAGCAATAAAGGTGTTTTGCTTTCACACCACTTGTGTGTTTGCTGGAGCAGCACTTTTAATTTCCTTCAATAATTTTTTCCTTTGCATCTACAACTTAGGTAGATGTTTGGTGCAAGAGGTCTCACCTTTGGCCTATCGCAGCTTTCTATATAACTTCCTTACTAAACTTAATCATATCTAGCTTCTTATTTAGAGTGAGAGACATGTATTTTTCTCACTTGAAGCTTAGAGTTCATTTTAGGGTTATTAATTGTAACTTTACATTAGGTTATTATTTTTAATATTTTTGTGTCTCAGGGAATGGGAAAGCCCAAGGAGAGGGAGAAAGATGGGAAAATGGCTAGCCAATGGAATAGTCAGAACACACACAACATTTATTGATTACATTTGCCATCATATATGGGCACAGCTCATAGTGCCCCAAAACAATTACAATGATAACATCAACACTGATTACAGATCACCATAACAGATACCATAAAGGAAAAGTTTGTGTTTTTCTGGTGGCGGATGGGCGGCTCACTCAGAGCCCGGCAAAATGGAGATCAAGGCTATGAGCAGATATACCAGCCGAATGAACCTGGCGGTCTTCCCATATTTGACCGTGGTGCTCTTGGCCACTGGCATGCTCTTCACCACCTGGTTCTTCGTATATGAGGTCACCTTCACCAAGTACACTTGCGATATCTACAAAGAACTCCTCATCTCCCTGGTGGCCTCGCTTTTCATGAGCTTTGAAGTCATCTTCCTGCTGCTCTGAGTCAGCATCTATGTGTGAGCTCCCAAGGGTACCAGCCAGGTGGTTTCCCTAAATCCCTGATTTTGTAAATTAATTTTTTCACTGTGCTGGAAGCTTCCCACTTACTGCTTACAATAAAGACAGATGTGTGACTGCCAAAAAAAAGAAAAAAATAGAAAAGAAAAGAAAAAGTTTGAAATATTGTGAGAATTACTAAAAGTGACACGGAGATACAAAGTGAGCATGTTATTGGAAAAATGTCACTGATTTACTAGCTCGATGGGGGGTTACAATAAGCCTTCAATTTGTAAAAACCATCATAAGATCTGCAATAAAGTTAAGCACAATAAATCAAGGTATGCCTGTAAATCTTTTTGTCTTACTATATTTATCTGATGTTAATATAGTTACTCCAGTCTTCTTATGCTTAGTTTGCCTAGCATTTCTTTCACTTATTTACTTTCAAGCCATCTGTGTTTTTACATATAAGCGTGACTATTTTATACAGAATATACAGAATATAATTGAGTCCTTTTTATTCAATCTGACAATCTCTGTCTTTTAATTATAGTATTTTAATGATTTACTTTTTTTTTTCTGTTTGTGACCTATTTTTATTTTCTTGTTCTTCTGTTCTTCCTTTTTGTCACATTTGGAATTGTCTGTTTTATAGAAATTCCATTTGAATGTCTCTATTGTCTTTGAAATTACAGATAGTTTCCAACTTATAATGGTTCAGCTTATGATTTTTCAACTTAGGATGAGTTTGTCAGGACATACGCACATCAAAAGTTGAGGAGATCCCTATGAATTATGATGAGATTATGACTTATAGTGAATACATGTTACCTTTGCACCATCTTAAAGTCAGAAAATCCAAAGTTGGGCTATTGTGAATTAGAAACTCTCTGCTCTTTTGTCAGCACTAAATGTATTTTCAACTTATGCATTTCAATTTATTTTAACTTATGAAAGATTTATCAGAATGTAATCCCATCATAAGTTAAGGTATATGAGTAGAGATTTTACATTTTGAGTAGTTGTTACAGAGATTAAAATATATATCCTTGACATTTCAGTCTATTCATATTGTACTAGTTCACATAAAATGTAGAAAGCTTGCAACAGAATAGGTCGTTCATCCTCTTCTCTATCCACTATTCTACAGGTAAAATATATGTTACAGCTACATATATATTGAACCTCAAAAGACACAGTTATAATTTTTGCTTTAGATTCATATGTCTTTTTAAAAACTAAGAGCAAAAATAGCCCTATATTTATTCTCACATTTCTAGTGCTCTTCGTTCTTTCCCAATTATCCAACTTTCTTATGTTTCCCCTTCAATTATAAGATTTGTCCAGAACATTTCTTGTGAAGGTCTGCTGGTTAAAAGCTCTCATATATTTAATTTATCTTAAAATAATGCTTAAATAAATGTTAAATATAAGATTCTGAGTTAACAAGTTTTTCTCTACCCTGTGCTTTAATGAAATTGTTCCATTGTCTTCTGGTCTCCATCATTTCTGATGGATAGTCAGTTGTCAAGCCTATCATTTTTCTCCTGTCTATAATGTATCATTTATTTCAGAATGTTTTCAATCTCTTTATCTTTGCTCTTAAACAAGTTCCCTTGTGGTCCTAGGCTGAGTTACTCAAATATGTATATTTATATCTTTCACCAAATGTTAAACAATTTAAGTCATTATGTCTTTAAATAATTTTCTGCCCTTGTTTTTCTTTATTCTCCTTCTAAAACTCCAATTACATGATGTTAGATCTTTTTATGGCTTCCCACATATCTCTGAAGATTTGTTCTTTCATACTCCCAATCTTTTTTTCCTATTATTCCTCACACTGAATAATTTCTGTTGATTTATTTACACATCCACCAACTATTTCCTCTGTCTTCTTCATTTTGCTATTAAGCCCACCTAGTGGAGTTTCTAGATACTCTATTTCTCAGTTCTAAAGATTTTTTTATAGTTTCCAGTCCTCTGCTGAAACTGCCTACCTTTTTATTGATTGTAAATAGTTATATATAACTATTGGTTACATTGAAGTATAATTATACTAGCTGCTTTAAAATTCTTATCTGCTCATTAAAAAAAAATTTTTTTGTCTTATAATATTGACAATATATATCCTCTCTGGGTCAGTAGCCACTGATTGTCTTTCCCTTGAGTATAGGTCATGTTTACTTGCTTCTAAGTATATTAAATAATTTTGAAATTTCCTAGACATTATGAATAATACATATTAGAGAATGTGACTTCAGATATGCTTATCCATAGAGTATTTTGTATTATTGCTTTAGCAAACAGTTAATGTAACTGAAAGTGCAAACTCCACCTTCTCTCCAATATACAGAAACTGTTCTTTTGTCTACTTTACTGTACAGTACTGTATATTTGTTTTTATGTATTATTTGTGTAAACAGTATTATATAAACCTATTAGAGTACAGTACTTATAGTACTATATAGCTGATTGTATTAGTTGGGTACCAAGGGTAACTTTGTTAGACTTATGAATGAATTGAACTTACAAACATGTTTTTTGAACGAAACTTGTTCATATGTAGGGGACTGACTGTATATGTATGCATGTGTGTGTGTGTGCATGTGTGTATGTGTATACACAGTAAGTTCCCTCTGTATATAAATACCTTGGTTCTCCATGTATTATCTATATATATTGTATACATATACATGTATTATCCATATATATTTAATATTAGATACAACATATATATAACAGATACATTATATATGTACTCACTAAATAGTAATGATTTTGATAACTGAACACTTCCCCAATCCTTGATAGAAGTGTTTGATAATAATCACCATATGAGAAAACAACAATTCTGAAACACATTTGTACCCAAGTGATACAGACAAGTGAAATGTTGTATCTATTTCATAGAAAGCATTTGGGAAAAAATAACATGTATAAAAAGAAATATCCTAGTGTACAAATGCCCTTACCTCATTTGAAAATGATTGGAAAAGCAATGATATCAGTTGGAACCAAGCAAATGGAGATAAATTTTCATTTCTTCCTATCACATTAAAATGCTTATATATTTGTCAAACTGTCCAATCACAATATATTCAATAACTGTCAAGTCTCAGATTCTCACATTTTCATCGCCTACCTGCTCAGTGATTATTTTGGCTGTTTCTGAATTTCCCAACAAAGTTGAATAGATAACAATAGATGCAATGGATACTACTGTAGTATTTACAGAACAAATAAAGGATGAAAGGTGAAGGGGATGATAAGAAATAAAATCCAATACTGTATTTTAAGGTATTATAATAATTATAAAAATATTTACTGAATTTAAATTTAGTTAAAGTTACTGAATATAATGTTCTGAACTCTGAAATAAAAATATAATATGCCTATGTTTCCCTACACAGCCCTGTGAGAAAGTCTACTCTTTTAATCCTCACCCTGTCAAGTAGGTATTATTCTCTCCTTATTAGACATAATATTATTATTCTCATTATCCTAAGATGTGGAAACAGAAGCTTGGAGCTATTAAGTGATTTGACCAAACTCACAAGCCTAAAACATAGTAATGCTAGGATTCAAATGAGAATGTTGCCAAAATCCCTATTGTTCTTACTGTACCAATTATAATCCAAAATTTGAGTCATGCCAATAGCAGAGAAATAAAAAGCTTTAAATATTAATTATTCAGCAAACATCAAGATTTTGGGTGGAACAGATCTTCAGAAATGTCAATAGACTATACATTATTAAGCAATGTATCAAAATCAAGAATTTAAATATTTAAACATTTCTGCCTCTGAAATGTAGGTAGCAAATGCCACAATCACTAAAAGTTTTGATAATACATTGCATTTCTACACCTCACCAAAGAATGGCCTCAGTTGATCTCATTCTAGTAATTTTCTATGGAAAAGCAGGTTGGAGACTCTAGAGAGGTTGAGATTACTGATTCTCAATTTACAATGGCAGCTTCCTTCAACTATTGTATTAACTTTTAGTATCCTTGCATTCCATTCTAGGTAAAATTTAATTCTTGGCAATAATAGTTCAAAGTAAGTGCTGGCCTCTTATTTATTTAAAAAGTAATACATATTTATTGTATATTTAAGAAAAGAGAGATACTTTGACAACACTAACATCCTAGATTTATTTTTATTTTTATTTTTTGAGTTAGAGTCTTACTCTGTCACTCATGCTGGAGTGCAGTGGCATGATCAAAGCTTTCTGCAGCCTCAACCTCCTGGGCTCAAGTGATTCTTCCATCTCAGTCTCCCTAGTAACAAAAACTACAGGTGTGTGCCACCAGGCATGGCTACTTATTTGGTTTTTTTGGTAGAGATGAGGTCTCACTCTATTACCCAGGCTGTTCTCGAACTCCTGTGCTCAAGAATCCTTCCACCTTGGCCTCCCAAAATTCATTGATCACAGGAGTAAGCCACCTTACCCAGCTAGCTACTAAATAGCTATTCTTGACCATCAAGTACATTTTAAAAATTAAAATACCCCCCTGAGAACTGCTATAACGTTTCCTCAGTCAGGAGACTTGCTTGGACCTCAGCAATGGATCATTAAAAAATCTGGGATTTGAGCAACCCCCTTGGGTCCCCTCCCACTGTGGGAGCTTTTCTGTCCTCTTAATAAATCCTGCTTTCTCAAAAAAAAAAAAAAAATCTGGGATTTTATTGAGAAAAGTATGAGTTCATGATATAGAAATAGAATTTAACCTTCAAAAAAAGTGGTTAGTAATTTAAGTTACTGTGTGTAAAGTTTATATCCAATGTTCAATGGAACCAATTCAAATACCCTAGTTAGTGTCTCTGAAGCTTCTGGACTGGATATCAAAGCCAAATATGCAGAGTTTTCTGCTCAAATGATTGTCTGGATTATTTCATAATCCCACACAGCAGCTGGAAATACTGGGATGACTTTGAAGCCTCTAGAGAAAGGCATCTGTCAAGGGTCAGTCATGGATTTTGAACCCTATTCAAGCAGGATAAATTTCAAAGCCTGCTCCAAGCAAGAATTAATCATGTATAAACCCAGTTATTTGTATATTACCACTGAGAGCTTAGTAAGGAACTTGAACTTCAGAGGCTCACCCAATACTTGAGGCAAAAGAATAACTCTTGGCTATGTCAAATAGTCTGGTCTCATTTGGATTCCTAATCTAGCCAGCTTTACTTTTCTAAGCTCAGGAATTGGGTGGAACTGAGACTGTAGGTAAAATATTCTTTGTACCTAGAACTGAGTGATATTAATGCAAGTATTGAAAGTCCTGTGGCCACATGATAAGTACTGAGAATGGGTCACATCATATTTCCAAATTCTCAGAGGTTGTTTATCTAGCAGCAGTGATGCTCCATCAGACAGGTTAAGATGATCTCAGTTAGTGAGTTGGTTAAAACTGATCAAAGGGCCTTTCATTCAATATGACGATCAACACACTTAAAAAAGACATCAATTTGTCCTCCAAAAATCCCATTAAGTTGACAAAAGCAAAATAATAATAATAATAATTACACTGAAAGGTCAAGAAGTTTTCTACCAGAAGAAAAGAAACATTAAAAATTGCCTTCAAGACACAAAACAGGGGAAGAGGACTGAAGTTGAGATCAAACTTACTTGATCTAGGCAAACAAGAAGGTGGTTTAAGGGATTAAAAATAATTTTTGCAAGAGAGCTTACCAAATCTCTAAATACAGAGTCAGCAGATTCAGCTAGCAGGAGCAGGCTGTGGGTTCACGGTGAACTTCTGGCAAGGATATTAGAAGCACAAAGAGAATCTGAGCAGTTCCCAGCCAACTTCAGGCCACCACAGTGTTGGGAGATTATGTACAAAGGAGGACTCCCGAAAACTGGAATTTATAAACAACTGTGTATTTATTCTTACATGCTTAAACTTTGCTCACCTTCAAAGTACTCTCCGTTTGATGCAACACACCTACTGAGACACTTTTTCCATGGCTCAAAACAGTGTTTGAACTCATCAATTTTGATGCCTTTTAGTGCTTCTATTGTTTTTTGTTTCACCTCTTTCACATAAGCAAAACATTTCCTTTGAAGATTTTTTTTTTTTTTTTTTTTGTATCCAGGGAAACCAAAAAAAAGTCACTCTGGGCTAGATTGGGTGAATGGGGAGGGTGTGGCTCATGGGCATGGTATTTTTGGTAAAAAACTGCTGAACACTCAGTGCTGTGAGGGCTGGTATGCGCACAAACCACCCATCATGAAACGGACAGATGCACTGAAAGAATCTCCAAAAAATTTTTCACTGAAGCCAAATGCAGCCTCACAACAATCTAGCTGGTACACTGATGCCCATGGGTTCCTAGAACACTTACCTAGCAGGAGAAGTCTGCACATCAAAGGGCCCACCCTCCAAAAAATACAGAGGGTGCAAAAAAAGTATATATATTTTAAGAAAGGAAAACACTGTGTTAAAATTGTAATACTCAAAAACATTGTAATATTCAATAAGATGAATACAAGTCACGTTTGACTTCTACAATTACATGAGGTGCTCAAAGTGTTTACCATCATCATCCAGACACTTCTGAATACAGTGAAAATCTCTTAACAGCTCTTAAAATGTGTATACAATTTTTTGGCCCCCCTAGTAATTCTGGGATTTTGGAGATCCCCCTCATACCTTAAAAGAAGGTGGCCCGCATTTCCTCACCCCATTACGACTTTACAGGTAATACTCCCATTCATGGCTTGGGGAAGAAAGGCATACCATTAATGAGTAGCTTCTTGTCACCTACTAACCTTGACTACTCTAGACATTAATGTATAGACATACACAAAGACAACCAAGAAGGATCAAGCATTTAAAGAAATATAACACATGAAAGACAGAAAGCAGCTGGTACAAGCAAAAAAATGATTTTCCAAGGAAACAACATAAATGCAAGGAAGGTGAGAAAGTGTTACCAAAAACCTGAGTATCCCTTATGCTAAGTGAAGGCAATGCTGCATATATATAATAAAAGCATGTTGGTAAAGAGGCATAATTAGAAACTTTCTAAAAATTAAAAGACAAATAGAAAGATGACTACCATAATACAAACTGCAGTAGGAGTCAGAACAACAAAATACTCATATATGCAACCCCCAAAGTATTCATTTGAAAGCAAAATTTGAGAATATAAAGCAGAAGGCAAATGGAACATATTTGAGAAGTATTATCTAAGAAATATTTAAGTTTTCAGAATTAAAGTGCCACCTACACACTAAAAAGGAATACTAGAAAAACCTACATATTAGTAGACATATCCACTATTATTTCTCAATTTAAAGGTTAATTTAAAAAAAATACTTAGAACTTCTAGAATGATTAAAAATAAGTTATTAAAAAAATAGAAACAAACATATGCGAAATTTGTCATAAAAATGCTAAATAGTAGAACTCAGTGAATAAATGCTTATATTGCTCTAAAAGGAATATTCTAAACTTGAAATCTGTAAAAAGTCAAATTACCATTTACATGTCAAATCAAACTAAGCATTCCTTCAGTTGTCCAAGGACTCAGAAAATATACTAACAAATTTGTCATTTTTATAAAAGAATACTACTCGGGGATATTATATAAAATAATATATTTAATATGAATAAGAATAGTACACCAGTCAAATAAAAATTAAATGTATCTATCTAAAAAAGAGAGAGAAAAACCTTAGATATAAAAATACACTAGAGAGAAGCAAAAAGTAAAACCAAGACTACATCAAAATAAGGGTGAAAATACACTTCTAGAGGTTTGTGCAACTGTTCAAAAAAGATAGTTTTTAAAACAAGAGACATAAGAAACTTAAAAAAAATTTTTTTTAACTTTAAAGATGTAGGGTACAATGCAGGGTTAGGTATACAAAAGTTCCTTATGCAGGTACCCTTGTTGATGAGGTGTGCCCCTCCTTCCCCTGGAAGTTTTCCTCAACTGCCAATCCCACACCCCCTCCCCTGGCAGTTTCCCCTACTGCCAATTCCTTTCTTACAGTATTATGATAATTGTTCAAGACCCGCTTATGAGTGAGAACATATGGTACTCTGTTCTTTGTTTCTGTGAAAGATTACTCAGTATGATAGGCTCTAAATTCATCCAAGTTGCTGCAAAGTCCATATGTTTGTCCTTTATGGCTGCATAATATTCCGTTGTGTATATATACCACATTTTTTTTAATCCAGTCCAGTTTTGATGGGCACCATGGTTGTTCCGTGTTTTTGTTATTGTGAACAGAGCTGCAACAAACATGCATGTTTAGGTATCTTTTTTGTAGAATGATTTGAGTTCCTCTGGGTATATTCCCAATAGGGGGATTTCTGAGTCATATGGAAGGTCCATCTCTAGTTCTTTCAGAAACCGCCACACTGTCTTTCAAAGAAGTTGCACTAATTTGCATTTCCACCAGCAATGTAGAAGCATTCCTTTCTCTCCCCATCCTCGCCAGCAACTGTTGTTTTATTAATGATAGCCATTCTTACTGGGGTTAGGTGGTATCTCAATGTGGTTTTGATTTGCAATTCTCTGATGATGAGTGAGGCTGAGCACTTTTTCATGTGTCTATCGGCTTCCAGTATATCTTCTTTTGAGAAGTGTCTATTCATGTCTTTTGCACATTTTTTTTGAGTTGGAGTCTCACTCCATCGCCCAGGCTGGAGTGCAGTGGCATGCTCCCAGCCACCACAGCCTCAACCTGCTGGGCTCCAGCGATCCTTCTGCCTCAGCCTTCCAAGTAGTCGGAACTACAGGTGCGCGCTACCCTACCTGTCGGTGACCTGCACTGACCAGGGAAGGGTTAGGACCGCACCGGTGAATCAGAACGGAGAGAAGAAAACTACTCGGAGGCAGCTCTTCTGGGAACAGTCTGGCCAAGACTGAAGCCGATTTTATTCAAACCTTTTCCAACTTATATACCATTTTCTATACCCTCCAGCAATGTGATAATCACTCACTGGGGGCGTACAAGTTTCGTGCTTTACAAACTATGCATCACAAGACCACCACGAGATCTGCAATTTCCAAGCAAACAATTCAAATTCCATGATGCCTGCTGTGCTTACATCAAGGTCACAGGTGCACAATTTCAATACAAATCGTTCAAAGTGTTTTCCATAATGTTCAATGAATCATTCATATTATACTCTTTGCTCTATACCCTGATTAATACAAAAAACTTG
>NW_007256184.1:126330-164501 GCF_000164805.1 Carlito syrichta | reverse complement strand
GTGTACTGAGATTCACTTATAAGTTTTACTGCCATGTATGCACACTGGTCACCAATCACACGCCAATATCATAGGTATAACTGATATCCTATGTCAGAGGTGATCTTCCAGATGGGCCTTTACAGGCCTCAGCCATGTAGCTATAGATGTTGGCTCCCAACACCTACCCAACTAATTTTTTTTTTACTTATTGTAGAGATGAGGTCTCGCCAAGCTGCCCAGGCGGGTCTCGAACCCGTGGGCTCAGGCAATTCACTCACCTTGACCTCCCAAAGTACAGGATTACAGGCTGAGCCACCTAGCCAGGCGACTTTTTAATGGAGTTGGTTTTTTTTTCTCCTTTCAGTGCATTTGACTTCCTTGTAGATCCTAGATGTTAGGTCTTTGTCAGATATACAGTTGGCAAATATTTTTTCTCATTCTGTGGGCTGGTTTTCTGCTCTCTTGATGGTTTCTTTTGCTTTGCAGAAGCTTGTCAGTTTGATGAAGTCCCTTACCTTATTTCTTGTGGTATGGGCACTTAGGGTTTTGATCAGAAATTAGTTGCCAGTTCTAATTTCCATAAGGGTGTCTCCTGCATTTTCCGAGATTCTTATAGTTTGAGATTTTACATTTAGGTCTTTGATTCATTTAGAGCTAATTTTTGTGTATGGTGATAGGTGAGTGTCCTGTTTCAATCTTCTGTATGTGATCAGTCAGTTTTCCCAGCACTATTTACTGAATAGGTTCTCCTCTCCTCGGTGGTTATTGTTGGAGGTATTGTCAAAGATAAGTTGATTGAGAAATTGAGGCTTTGCCTCCAGAATCTCTATCCTGTTCCATTAGTCTATATGCCTGTTCTTGTACCAATACCAAGCTGTTTTGATTATTATAGCTTTATAGTCAAGTTTAAAGTCCAGAAGTGTGATACCTCCTGCTTTGTTTCTTTTGCTGAGAATTGTTTTGGCTATTCATGGTTGTTTATGTTTCCATATGAATTCATGTATTGTCATTTCCAGGTCTGAGAAGAATGATGTTGGTAATTTAATGGGTATTATGTTGAATCTGTAGATTGTCTTTGGTAGGATGAACATCTTAACAATGCTGATTCTTCCTATCCATGAGCATGGAATATTTTTCCATTTGTTTGTGTCTTCTTGGATTTCTTTGAGCAGTGTTTTGTAGTTCTCATTGTAAAGGTCTTTCACTTCTCTGATTAGGAAGATGCCGAGGTATTTCATTTTGTTTCTGGCTATTGTGAATGGGATTGTGCTTTTTATTTGGTTCTCTGCCTGCTTATTGTTGGTGTATAAGAATGCAACTGTCTTTTGCATGTTATTTTTGTACCCAAGACTTGCCAAAGTCCTTTATCAGTCCAAGCAGGTTTTTGACAGATTCTTTCGGATTTTCAAGGTATAGGATCATATAGTCAGCAAAAAGGGATAACTTATCTTCCTCTTTTCCTATTTGTATACCCCTGACTTCCTTTTCTTGTTTAAGTGCTCTAGCCAGTACTTCCAACACAATGTTGAACAAGAAGGGTGAAAGTGGGCAGCCTTGTATTGTTCCAGTTTTCAGGGGAAATGTTTCCAGTTTCTGACCAGTTAGCAATATATTAGCTGTGGGTTTATTGTAGACGGCACTTACTATTTTGAAGTATGTTCCTTCTATACCTAGGTGTTTGAGACTTTTTATCAAGAAGGGATGTTGGATTTTTATCAAACGCTTTTTCTGTATCTAATGATATAATCATGTGATTCTTGTTTTTACATCTGTTGATGTTTTAAATTAATTTATGGTCTTGCAGATGTTGAACCAGCCCTGCATTCTGGTGATGAGGCTACTTGGTCATGGTGGATGATTTTTGATATGTGTTTTTAGGTCCAATTTGCTAGAATTTTGTTGAGAATTTTTGCATCCAAGTTCATAAGTAATATTTGTCTATACTTCTCTTTTTTTTGTTGTATCTTTACCCAGTTTGGGTATCAGTGTGATTTTAGTTTTGTAAAATGGTTTGGGGAGAATTCCATCTTTCTCAATTACCTGGAATACTTTCAATAGGATTGGTATCAGCTCCTCAGTGTACATTTTGTAGAATTCTGCTAGAAAGCCATCTGGTCCAAGGCTTTTTTTTGTAGGTAGTTTTATGACAGAGTTCATTTCCTGGGTTGTTATTGGTCTATTGAGTGTCTCAATGTCTTCTTGTTTCAACCTGGGGAGGTTGTGTGATGTCAAAAAGTCCTCCATTTCATTTAAGTTATCAAGTTTGTTTCCATACAGGTGTACATAGTAACCTCTGGTAATCTTCTGTATTTCTTCAGGATCAGTTGTGATTTGATCTTTTGTATTTCTGATTGTGTTTATTTGGGCTTTTTCTCTCTCTTGGTCATTCTGGCTAGGGGTCCAACAATCTTGTTAATTATTTCAAAGAACCAGCTCTTTGTTCTTTGATGTTTTCCATAGTATTTTTGTCTTCTAGAGACATAAGAAAAATTTTAAAAACTTTTAAAATCTATAGCAAAAATTAAGAATGATTTTTAAATTATAGATATTATCAAAACAGAAGAGATTAATAGAATTTTTAAGAAATGCTAAAAGTTTTATTTTCTTGAGTACAGATACGGATCAATTGAAAATTATATGATCAAAAATCTTTACCAAAATTTATGGCACCTTTGAGGAAAGAAAAGCAACTAAAAGAGAACAATAGGGAGCCTTCCAGGGTACAGATCACACAGTGTGCTCACCTTGTAAAAATTCTCTATTCTGTAGATTTTTGATGTAAGCAATTTTCCATAAATATGTTATACTTCAATTTAAAACTTTTTCAAAGTGATCTTACTGACTGGAAACAAGACTAGAAATAAAATTGTTATAGATAAAAGAAAATAAACAAAAAATTTATCAATGAACCAAAAGTACAGACATAATTTAAAGGAACAACAGAAAAATATTAAGTTATAAAAGAGTGATCATAATTAATGCAAAAGGATTGCCACCTTTTAAAAGTAAAAAATTGTGGGGGGCAAGATGATGATGGAATTGATGGGAGTGTTGTGAGTCTCTGCATGGGTAAGTGTGCAAAAGAATGAATCTGCGGGCACGTGTGTGCTCAAGTGAGTGAGCTAATGTTTGACTGAGAGGAGTTACGGGAACAAGTACCCAGAGCTCCCTTGCAGAGGCAGTTGTAACTTACCACTGCTCTGAATTTGGTGTCCCCCACTCCAGGAATACTGGCCATCCTTGGGACATCTCTTGAGAAAAAGTGACAGAGATCAGCTGCCTCTTGGCACCTGGCCTGACACCACCAACTATGGCAACAGGTCAGGCACTGGTAGCAGAACTGTGAAGACAGCACAGAGAGGAAGTACAGAGCTAAGTCCTGCCTGAGGAGAAGATACCAGCTGGCATCATTTTCTCTGTCCCAAACCAGGCAGAGATGTCCTTTGGCTTGTCCAGTACTGAGAAGGCTGCTTCCTGGGACTGAGGGACATTGCCACACCCCTCTGGGATAGATCATCATTTTCTCACCTTCTTTTTTATGAGTTTTCCAGGGAGGATACTCCAGATGCACAATATCCAGAGACAGTGGCTGACTTGGAAACCCAGATGCCCCATAATCCACACTGGCCCATTCACAGACCCATGCAGTCAGAGTGGGAAACCTAGGAGCACAGGAGTAGGGGTGAGTCTTAATCTGATCCAGCCCTCTTTCCCCAGCAGTTCGTGGGCCATCTGACCCATGGGAGAGCAACTTGATTGCCTGCTCTGAGAGCAGAGGGGAGGGTCTAGAGACTAAAGCCCACTACCTCTCACAATGAGCCAAAAGCGGGCTGCTTGGTACACACCAGTAAAAAAGGAACATAAAGTTCCAGAAATGGCCACAAGAGGGAGGAAGAGGGAGCTCAAGATTCACAAGCATTTTGGGTCTTTTTTTTCTTTTCTTTTTCACTCATACTCTCCATACATATCTTTCTGTATGTGTGTTCTGAGTTGATTCCCCCCTTTTTCTTCCTCTTCCTTTTTTATGTGTATGGGTATATTTGAGGGTGAGTGTATCGTCATTTTTTTTTTTGTAGTTGTTTTGTCTTTTGGTTTTGGTTTTGTTTTGTTCTGTTTTATTCTTTTGTTTATCCATTCATTTGCTTGCTGTTTTTCTTTTTCTTCATCTTCCTTTCTTCTCCCTTCTTTATTTCTTTGTTCTTTTCTGCCTTTTATCCCATTTTGGCTTCAAGGGTATACATACACTCCCACTGCATGGACACAGTATAAAGTGGTGGAAGTGGGTTCCAGTGGGTCCACACCCATCAATGCAGTCTGCAGGTAGCTTCTAAACCTTAGTTCCTCCCATCACACTTTAATTAAATCTTAAAACTGCAAAAAGACAGCACAGCCTACCACAAAATTGAACAAATTTTGTGGCCTCAAAATTGAACAAATTCAAAGGCTCTACCTAAGGAAAAATAAGGGGTTGAGCAAACAGAAATGAAAGATATTCACTCTCTCACTCAGCAACGGAATTAAAGAGGAAAAACATGGGGGGGTCCATCACAAATGAAGAAGAATCAATGGAAGAACACAGTCACCTCCTAGACCCTTGGAAAGGCAGCACCTGAGAATACAGACTTCGGAATTCAAACAATGAAGAGCCCCAGAATGACTGGTATCAGACCACAAATCCAGACATTAAGGTATTGGTGGACATGAAAAATAAAAATCATGAAAGGCAAGAAGAAAGAATGAAAGAATTGACAATAGAGATAATAACAATAAAGAGCACAATGAACAAAATAAATAACAAACTGACAAACATGAAAAGTAGAATTAACCAGGCAGAAGAATCTCAGAGCTTGAAGACTGAAATATGGAACTAACCCAAACAGTTAATAGTATAGAAAAGAAGCTTAAAAAGACAGAACAAAGTCTCCAATAGATGTGCAATTATATTAAGAGGTTGACCTTACACCTGATTGGCATTCCTACAGCAGAAAGGAAGACAGAGAACACCTTGGAACAAACATTCCATGAGGTTACCCAAGAAAACGTCCCTTATCTCATCTCAGACATGAACATCCTAACACAAGAGATTCAGATTCCCTGCAAGGCATCAAATGAGAAGACCAACTCCTAGACACATTGTAATTCGCTTACACAAAGAAGGTATAAAAGAAAAAATTCTAAAGGAGAAAGAAAGATCAGATTACCTATCAGGAAAGAACAGTTAGAATAGCAGCAGATTTATCGACAATGACACTATAAGCTAGAAGAGACTGGACTCCAATCTTCAAAGATAAACAATTCAAACCAATAATTTCCTACCTAGCTAAGCTAAGCTTCATTAAGAGGATTAAAATCCTTTACAGACATCCAATCCCTAAGAGATTATACTGCTTTCAGACTAGCTCTACAGGAGACACTTATGAAGGTATTAAGCACAAAAGAAAGAGGAAAAAAAAAAGAATAACTATGCACCTCCCAGCAGAACAGCAAAACACAGAATCAAAACAGAATATTTCATGACTACAAACTTGAAAACACACACATATATCAACCCAAAAGTTAAAAGAAAACAAACAGGCAAAAACAACTTTATAACAGTCTCATGACAGGAATAAACTCTCACATTTCAATAGTCAGACAGAACGTGCATGGAGTAAATATACTGAAAAGACAGTGATGGCAAACTGGGTAAAAAAGCATGACCCAACAATATGCTGCCTATAGGAAATACATCTCACTATGAAGGATACCCACAGACTCAATGTTAAAGGATGAAAAACAAACTTTCAAGTGAATGGAAAACAAAAGAAGGCAGGAGCCACAATTTTAATATCAGACAAAAAAAACCTCAAGCTATCAAAAATTTAAAAAGTTACAGAAGGACACTGCATAATGATCAAAGGTTCAATTCATCAATAAGAAATACCCATTCTAAATATATATACACCCAACACAGGAGTACCAGGATTTATAAAGCAACTACTAAGCAAACTAAAAAGAATATTGACTATAAAGCTATCATAACTAGGGACTTAAATACTCCACTAAAACCCTAGATAGATCATCAAGGCAAACAATCAATAAGGAGATCCAGAACCTTTTCTTGATGTTTGACCAAATGGACTTAACAGATACCTACAGAACACTCTATCCAATAACCACAGAATACACATTCTATTCATCACCACATGGAACATACTCCTATATCAACCATATCATCAGCCATATATCAAACATAAACAGATTCCATAAGATTAAAATACTACCATGCAGCTTTTCAGATGATAGTGGAATAAAAATAAATACCACCACCACCAAGATCTCCCCCAAAACACACAAAGACATGGACACTAAACAGCACCATGCTGAACAACTCCTGGGTCAACAGAGAAATCGAAACAGAAATTGAAATGTTCTGGGAAACAAATGCAAACAAAGACACATAATACCAAAGTCTCTGTCATGAAAACAGTTCTAAGAGGGGAATTTTTATCTCTACAAACACACATCGAAAAAATAAACCACAAGTTAACAGCCTAACTTATGAAGGTTAGGGAGCTGGAAAGAAAAATCACCAAAACCCTACTTCAGGAAAAGAATCCAGATCACCAAAGAAAAGGCTGTATATGGGACATAGAAGACAAAAATATCATAGAAAAAAACCAATGAAGGTAAAAAAGCTTTTTCTTTGAAAGGATAAAGAAGATTGGCAGATCCCTAGCCAAAATGACCAAGAAGACGGGACAAAAAGTTCAAATAAACACAATCAGAAACACAAAAGACCAAATAACAACTGACCACAACTGAAGAAATACAAAAGATTATCAGATACTACTATGCACACCTGTATGGAAACAAATTCAAAAACCTAGACAAAATGGAAGACTTTCTGACATCACACCACCTCCCAAGGTTGAAGCAAGAAGAAATAGAGACCCTAAATAAACCAATAACAACCTGGGAAATTGACCCTGTCATAGGAAAACTACCCACAAAAAAATAAAAAAGTCCCAGAGCAGATGGCTTTCCAGCGGAATTCTATAAAACATACAAGGAGGAGCTGATACCAATCCCACTGAATGTATTCCAGGCATTTGAGAAATATAGAACTCTCCCTGAATCATGTTATAAAGATAACAACGCTGGTATCCAAACCAGCCAAAGACCCAGCAAAGAAAGAGAACTACAGGCCAATATCCCTGATGAACATAGAGGCAAAAATTATCAACAAGATTCTAACAAATTAGATTCAACAACACATTTCAAAAATTATCCCCCATGACCAAGTAGGCTTCATCCCTGGGATGCAGGGCTGGTTTAATATCCACAAGACTATAAACATAATTAATTACATCAACAGATGTAAAAATAGGAATCACATGATTATATCATTAGATGCAGGCTTTTGACACAATACAGTATCCATTCTTGATTAAAAAAAAAAAACAAACTTGAACACCTAGGTATAGAGGAAACACACCTCAAAAATAATAAAAGCCATCTATGATAAACTGACAGTCAACGTATTACTAAATGGACAGAAGTTGGAAGCATTTCCTCTGAAAACCAGAACAAGACAAGGCTGTCCACTCTTACCACTCCTGCTCAGCATAGTGTTGAAAGTCTAGCCAGGCTCAGTGGCTCAGCCTGTAATCTCACACCTTGGGAGGCTGAGGTGAGTGGATTGCCTGAGCCCACAGGTTCGAGACCCGCCTGGGCAACTTGGCGAGACCTCATCTCTACAACAAATCAAAAACTAGCCGGGCGTGGTTGTGCGCGCCTGTAGTTCCAGCTACTTGGAAGGCTGAGGTGGAAGGATTGCCGGAGCCCAGCAGGTTGAGGCTGCGGTGGCAGGGAGCGGCCACTGCACTCCAGTCTGGGCGACAAAGTGAGACTCCAACCCCCCAAAAAGAAAGTCTAGCTAGAGCAATCAGACAAGAGAAGAATAACAGGTGTACCCAAACAGGAAAAGAGGAAGTTAAGCTATCCCTCTTTGCAGATGATATGATCCTGTACCTGGAAAACCCAAGGGAATCTGTCAAAAACCTCCTTGCACTAATAAAAAACTTTGGCAAAGTCTCAGGGTATAAAATCAACATGCAAAAGTCAACTGCATTTTTAGACACCAACAACAAACAGGCAGAGCACCAAACAAAAAGTGCAATTCCATTCACAATAGCAGAAGAAAAAAGAAAAATCTTGGCATCCTGCTGAACAGAGAAGTGAAAGACCTTTACAATGAAAACACTATGTAAAGAAATTGAAGGAGACACAAATAAATGGAAGACTATCCCATGCTCATGGATTGGAAGAACTAACATTGTTAACATGTTCACCTCCCCTCCCAAGGCAATCTACAGATTCAATGCAATACCCACTAAATTACCATCTCTATTCTTCTTGGACCTGGCAACAACAATGTAGAAATTCGAAAGGAAACAAAGACAACCTCAAACAGTCAAAACAATCCTCAGCAAAAGGAACAATGTACACTTCCAGACTTTGAACTTTATTATAAGGCTACAATAATCAAAACAACCTAGTATTGGTACAAGAACATGCATACAGACCAATGGAACAGGATATAGATTCTGGAAGCAAAACGTCAATTTCTCAATCAACTCATCTTCAACAAAGCCTCCACCAACAATCACTGGGGAAAGGAGAACCTATTTGGTAAATGGTGCTGGGAAAAATGGCTGACCATATGCAGAAGAATGAAACAGTTTCAAGAATGAAACCCTACCTATCACAAAACACAAAAATCAACTCTAAATGGATCAAAGACCTAATTGTGAAACCTCACACTATAAGAATCTTGAAAACATAGGAGATGCCCATACAGAAATTGGAATAGGTAACCAATGCCTGATCAAAACCTGAAATAGGCATGCCATAAGAGACAAGATAGACAAGTGGGAACTCATCAAACTGAAAAGCTTCTGTCAAGCAAAAGAAACTATCAAACGAATGGGGAGAGAGCCCACAGAATGGTAAAAAATATTTGTCAACTGTATATCTGACAAAGGAGTAACAACCAGGATCTACAAGGAACTCAAAATTGCTAAAAGGAAAAAACAAACAACACCATCAAAAAGTGGGCAAAAGACACGAATAAACACTTCTCAAAAGAAGACATATGAGCACCCAACAGATACATGAAAAAATGCTCAGCATCACTTATTAGAGAAGAGCAAAGCAAAACCAAACTGAGATACCACCTAACTCCAGTAGGAATGGGCATCATTAAAACAAAAAACAATAGATGCTGGCAAGGATGCAGGAAAAAGGGAATGCTTCTACACTGTTGGCAGGAGTGCAAACTAGTTCAGCCTCTATGGAAAACAGTGTGGCAATTACTAAATGAACTAGAAATTGACCCAGCAATCCCCTTCCTGGGAATATACCTGGACGAACTCAAATCATTCTATAAAAATGATACCTGCGCACACATTTTTATTATGGCACTATTCACAAAAGCAAAAACATGGAACCAACCATGCTGCCCACTGAAACTGGGACTGGATTTTTTTTAATGTGGTGTATATATATGATGGAATATTACAAAGCCATAAAGACAGAAAAAACTATGGACTTCGCAGTAACTTGGATATATTTGGAGTCTAATCATACTCAGTGATCTATCACAAAAAAAAGAACTGAGTACTACATCTTCTCACTCATAAGTAACCCTGAACAACTATCATAATACTACAAGAAAGGGATCAGCAGTAGTTGGACACTGCCGGAGTGGGGACACATAAAATCAGTAAGGTTGCCTGATCCTAATCCAGACAAGAGTCAATGGGAGGCCCAAAGTTCACCTGTACCTAGACCACTTATGTACTCAATCCTGACTTGTACCCCACATCTACAAAATAAAAAAAAAATTTTTAAGTAAAAAATCAATTCTAATTAAGGCAAAAAGTAAAATCTAATGCTATGCTTTGTAAAAGAGAAACATTAAAAACAAAAGAGATTTAACACTGAAAATAAGAAATAGGTGATGAGAGGCCAGAATATCAACAAAAAGGAAAAAATGGCAAAATCAGTATCAGACAAAGGCAGAAAGCAGGAAATATTGTCTTGCTTAGAGTCTAACCAGGAAAACAGAAAACACTGCAAGTATTTTCAATAGAGGAAATTTAACACAGAGAGCTATTTACAGGTACAAAGGAACCAACATATCAAAAAGAGAAGAGGGTGAGATGATGCTAGACCAGAGAGACAAAAGAACGAGGTGTGTCTCTGGTTCCCAGGGTTGTTGGAATCACTTTAGGCATATAGTTAGGAGGTAGAGTCACAAGGAGATGCAACCCAGACAGGTGGAACAAAGAAAGGAGGATAAGTACCCTGGTTTTTCTATTCCTTCCACTCCCTAATCCCCTCTGAAACTCCTTTACTGGCCCATCTGAAAGCCAGCTGTCAAGGGAGCCTAGGATCCTGAGGAGCACAGTCAGCCCTCTGGTACAGTGCGGCGTAGAGGTGGGCAAGGAATGGATATGGGACAAACAGGCCCATGACAAAGAATGGTGAAAGGGAATGCATCTAATATTGATATAAGGTACAGTTCACCAAGGTCATACAATAATCATGATTCTCTATGCACCGAGCAATATACATTTTAAAATATAAAATGAAAACCAATGATGGGACATGTGAGAAAAAACTCTGGGAAACAGAAACCTTTAATATAAACAGTCAAGTAAACCCTTCTTCCACCCTCATATAGAGTCATTAGTAAAGTCCAGAGTCCATTGGTGCTTTTGTATGACTCCTCTCTTTGAGTCCAGCCTGGGCAACAGAGTGAGACTCAAACTCAAAAAAAAAAGAAAAAAGAGAACTAAAAGAAATGTTGAACTTCAAATTGGGTCAACATAAAAGAGTAAAGAGGCAGGCAGTAAAACCATAGGACCCAGAGAAGGAAGATACATCAAAAAGCGGCTTGGAACTTCTCCAAACCATAACATAAAAGATTCAAGGCTATGGCTATGTAGATTGCATGGTGTGTGTGTGTGTGTGTGTGTGTGTGTGTGTGTGTGTGTGTGTGTGTGTGTGTGCATTTGTACGCATGCATGGTTCTTAAAACAAGGTAAAATGTATTGAAGGATTCAGAGCAACCTGTTGACAATGGTTACCTTGTAGAAGGGAATAAAAATGGATGAGGAACATCAGTCAGATGACAGTAACATGGTAGTTATTTTAAATAATTTAATATAAAGGTTGTTAGCTGGTATAAGGTTGTTAACTAGGTATCTGTCAGAGCAAAAATATCATTCTCAGGTGTCAGAGAAGAGCAACTGTAAGAAACAGCTCAAAGGCCAGGCTTGGTGACTCAGCCTGTAATCCCAGCACTTTGGGAAGCTGAAGCGAGTAGACTACCTGAGCCCGAGGGTTCAAGACCAGCCCCGGCAACTTGGCAAGACCTCATCTCTACAATAGATAGATAGATAGATAGATAGATAGATAGATAGATAGATAGATAGATAGATAGATAGACAGACAGATAGATAAGCAAGCCAGGCCCTGTAGTTCTGGCTACTCAGAAGGCTGAGGCAGAAGGATCGCCAGAGCCCAGCAGGTCAACGCTAGAGTGGCCTGAGTGTCCCACTGCCCTCCAGCTTGGGCAACAGAGTAAGACTCCAACTCAAAAAAAAAAAAAAAAAAGAAAGGAGAAAGAAAAAGAAAACAGCTCAGAGAAGAGTCCTTGTGGGCTTGGGACACAGACATTGAGGACAGGCTGCGAAACTAGTGAATCTGAGGGTATCATGAGGTTGGTCCTGCATATATTTAAAAAAAAAAAAAAAAAAAAACAGAAATAAACCTTGATTAACTGCTACTACTGAAGTGGGAACAGGAACCAGAAACCGAACCACAGGAGCAAAAATGGAACCAGTGGAGTCTCCCTCTATTGGCCCTGTAGGCTGCCTGCAGGACCCCAGATTGGCAAGAGCCTAACATGAAGCAGCTAGCAGAAAAGGATTGTGGTCTGCAGAGCCTTAGTCTTGACATTACAAAGAAAGAGTATAGGCAAGTAGATACAATTAAACTTGAAAAAAAGTTTTCTTACTCAAATACAGTAAAACTATCATGCTTTTCTTTTCTTTTCTTTTCTTTTCTTTTGAGTCGAAGTCTCACTCTGTCACCCAGGCTGGACGCTCACAGCCACCGCAGCCTCGACCTGCTGGGATCTGGCGATCCTTCCACTTCAGCCTTCCAAGTAGCTGGAACTACAGGCATGCACCACCATGCCTGGCTAATTTTTAATTTACGTAGAGATAAGGTCTCACCCTGTTGCCCATACTGGTGTTGAACCCCTGGGCTCAGGCAATCCTCTTGCCTCAGCCTCCCAAGTGCCTGGCTATGCTTCTTAATATCATTTTAAACTCCTGCTTTTTATAATTGTAAGCTATCTGAGCTATCATTTACTTTACTTGTGGTTGGCCAAATTACCATTTTTTCCAAGGGAAGCCACCTTTAATATGGTTTCTGAAATTTTCCCATACCACCTCTAAACCTTCAAAAGCATTCTTGCTTTTTGGACAACATACATTCAGGCTCTCCTTGTAAACTTACTACTTCATTTCAAGCAGTCAGATGGCTTATAGAGAGAATAATATTACAACCCAAACCTGGGAATAGGAATGTAAATTATTTGAGTATGGGCAATGTTTACTTATCTAGTGACAAGATATAAATGATAGATAATTTTTAAACCAAGAATTTGAACTGTATTTTAATTTACTGTACAACTTTTCTCTATTGCATATAAACTTGAATTTTTAACTCCCTACTTAAACTATTCTAACTTGGTAACTAAAATATTAATTAAAACAAATAGGCTTATCCAACAAAGAAATATGTCCAACATTTACTATTTTAACACTGTGTAAAATATAACACTAAAGGCTTTTGTGACAATTTTTGGACATATCTCCTTGATGCTTCACAGCACAGTTAGCCTATTTTTGCATTATTTGTAATGAATTGGGTAACTTATAGAAAATACATCTAATGTACACTTTCGTCCAACTACTTAAGTTCATTTTAACCACAACTGTTGGTCTTCTGATTGATAGCCCTGACTTTGGAATAGTATTCACTCACCTTTTGTTTATTTGATAAATATATGTTGAGGTACTTGTGATATAGCAATAAATAAAACAAAACAAAACAATAATCCCTGTCCTCCAGAAAGTTACATTCTGTTTTGCACATAACAACAAAAGGTAAGTAGAAGAAATAGTATATCAGAAACAATAAGTGCTATGAAGAAAAATTAGGGCAGGTAAAGAAAATTAGGGGTGGGATAAACTAATACTTTAGATGGGGTGACTAGGGAATATATCAGTGACAAGGTAAGTCGAGGTAAGAATGAGGTGAGGACAGTATCCCTAAGGATACCTAGAAAGAGAAAGAGCATTTCTAGCAAAGGCAGCAAGGAAGACTCAAGCAAAGCATGCCTGACATCAGAGAAGTTTAAGTTCATTCTCTCAATTCAAAACGATCACTTCTTGGATTCACAACATTTTCGTTTTCTTAAATTGTTAGATTTGAGAGAATTTTTAAATGCAAAATATACACTGAATACACACACGTTTACTCATATCAAATTTGTTTTATTTTATATCTTATTATAAGAGTAAGTATGTTCCTTGGCATTTTTTCTGTTCGATCAACACAGAAGTTATTATAGTTTTCTTTTTTAATGTAATGTTATAGTTAGACACAAAATTAATGATTAAAATGTAGTTTGAATTATAATTGTATTTTAATATTAGTGTTAGGAATTTAGCTTTAAACTAATAAAGTTTATAACTTTCATTTTCAAAAGACACATGTTAATTAATTTAAACAGATTTTTTAAAAGGAAGTTGATTGTGTTTACATTTTGCCAATGTAAGTTTAATATGTTCAATTAAATATTTTAATTGGTTGCTCATAGGATACCTTTTCAAAAGACACAATCATTTTCAAGAACTTGAGACCTCCAAACACCATCTTGAAATTCAATTAGTTTATAATGCATTTGAATATATTATAGTTTTCAGAACCGCTCTTTTGGAAGGCTGAATAAGATAAACTATTAAAATACTGTTACTCTACACAGCTAGTGTGAAGGCACAATTCATTTTTTATTTTTATGAATTATTTCAACACCCTAAAGAATATAATAACATGAAGATGTAAAGAATAAAAATAATTTTTAAGATACTCATAAACCTTCCATTAAATAAACAGGATATTAGCAATACTGTTGCAATTCCCAGGTGTCACACCTTCTTTCCTTACTATATGGAGTCCTCTCTACCTTCCCTTGGGTAATCAATCTTCTAAAATTTATGTATATCATTTTCTTGTTGACTGTCCTATGAATCACTAGATAATGTGTGATGTATACTTTATATGCCTTTGAGTTTCATTTAAACAGTATTATACTGTATGGTTTTACTGAAACTTGCTTTTTTCATTTAACACTCTGCTTATCAGACTTGTACATATTAAAATACCCATAGTTGTATATTGCAACTCTTTTTCACTGCTATACAGAATTCTATTGTATGAATATATCACAATTCATTCATTCTCCCACCAATAAGTTTGTCTATTTTTAAAAATTTGCTATCAGAAATATTGCTACTATGAAATTACTGCTATAAACAGTCCTGAACATATCTGAGGACACTAGGCATATCCCTAGGAATAGATTGTAAAGTATATGCATCTCTGATTTTTAAAATAATGACAAATTGTTGTATAAAATTGTTGCTTGAATCTACACTCTCACCAGCAATATATATAATTATGGTTGCTTGATGTTTTTACAACCATATTTTGACAAAATTATCAATTTTGCTCATATTTTTATCACTTTCTGTTTTTCTCATTGATTTGATACTGATCCTTTGTGAGATGATTTAACATTATCTTCTTCTCTCTTTAAGCCCTGTAATGAATATAACTTTTTATTTTAATGTATTTGAATTTCCCTGTTTAATTTATATTTCCTTAGTTTTATTTTTAAAATTCTTTCCTACCCAGAAATTATCTATTAATGTGTGTGCATATTATGTATGTGTTTAAATTTTGTCTGATTTTATAATTTAGATCATACTAGCTTCAAAATATAACTTGATAGTATTTTATGTTTTATGGAGGAATTTTTAAAGATTACAATTATTAGTTACTTGAAGTTTTATTTTTTATCATTTTGGATTGTAAATAGATTTATTTTATTTTATTTTTATATTATATTTCTTAATTTTAAAATTGTGGGGTACAATTAAGGGTTAGGTATACAAATATTCATTATGCAGGTATCCTTGTTGATGAGGTGTGCCCCCACCCCCTATTCCCCAGGCAGATATTGACTACTGTTAATCCCACCTTCCTGCCCCTCCCCACCACCATAGTTTCCCACCACTGTCAATCCTTTTCTACTTGAAGTTTCAATAGAATTTACTAGGGAATTTTTTAAACTACTGATTTTGTTTTTTATTTATTGCTTACAGGACTACTTGTGTATTATATTACTCCTTGAATATAGTTGCCTCCCAACTAATGTTATGAATCCAATATAATCTTAATTCTAAAACTAGGCAAAGATTAAATGATCTCACACACACACACACACACACACACACACACACACACACACAAGCTATTCACACTTAAGAGCATAGATTTTTAAATTGTAAGGTATTGACAAATAAAATGTTGTAATCTTTTAATGTTTGACAATTATAGTTTATATCAAGAGTGCAACTTTGGATTCACATTAGGAAATATGTTAATGGAATTCATTATAATAATTTAAGTGAGAAAATTCACATGATTATCTGAACACATTTTTAAATAATTTATAAAAAATGTAACATTTGTGTCTAACAAAATTTAAATTATCTGATGGTAATCAAAGCATAGAAAAAAATCTTTTAACTTGATCAAGAATTGACAATATACTTTATAGTAAAAACCTACAACCAATACCATATTTAAATGTAAAAACAATCCATTAAAGTCTGGGAAAATACTAACTATTCTCTTTTAACTCTATTATTCATTACAGAACTAAAAGGATTACACATTAAAATAATACACAAAGAGTATTAATTTTAGAATGGAAAAGACAAAAATATCACTCCTTACATTGATTTGGCTCTTTCCCTAGAAAATCCAAGAATAGCATTGAGTAAATTTTAGAATGTCATAACAGAGTTTGATAAAATACTAGGATAGAAAGTCATTAAATAAAAAAATCAATAACTTTGAGGTTTTTTTTATGACACTAAAAACATAACAATAAAGAACAGTGAGGCCTAAGAGACTGGACACTAACAACATGAGCCCTATGATTTCCTCAGCTTACTGCCTGAAAAGAGGTTCCAATTCACAGAACAGAGAGACGAACCTAGAAGGAAACAGCAGATTTCCTAATATGAAAAGGCAGTCTGCGCGTCTAGGGAGACCAAATTGGCTACAGCCCACAAAATAGAGTTAACAGGGAGAAGACTACAGCGTATGGGGATCTGCAGAGGGTCTCCCTCAAGTATTCAGCTAAGTAATGATCAGGGCATGTGGCTAAGGAAATACCTGGGGATATGGAAAGAATCACTTGGAAGTATTAAAGGTAAAAGGGATCTGCACTCACACAAGACTGAAAATTATTCCTGTGTTCACTAGCCAGATCAGAAAACATTTACAAGGCAATAGGTAGAGTACTCAGAGGAGGCCTTAGTAGTGGGAAAGAAGTAGCCATAACCTGAGCATTGTTCTGGTCCCATCTAATACATTTTAAACATAATATGTGAAAGGATCAAACTCTTTCCAAATAGCTACATCCCAGAATAAAACTCAAGAAGTTTTACAGAAATAAAAGAAAAAAAAATTCCAGCATCCAAAAAAAGTAAAATTTATAATGGCTGACATTCAATTAAAAATTATCAGGCATGAGCCTGTAATTCCAACTCATAGGAGGCTGAGGCAGGTAGATCACTTGAGGCCAGGAGTTCTAGACCAGTCTAAGAACATAGTGAGACCACATCTCAAATAAAATAAAATAACATAAAATAAAATAAAATAAAACAAAACAAAACAAAATAAAATAAAAATTTAGCTGTGGCAGCTCATATCTGTAGTTCAAACTACTCAAGAGGCTGAGGCAGGAAGATCACTATCTAGCCTGGGTGATAGAACAAGATCCCATGTCTAAAAATAATAATTACAAGTAATAAATATTTTTTAAAATTATGATGCATGCAAAGTCATAGAAAAAAATAACCTATAATAAAAATATGAAATTGAAAACAACCCAGAACTAACATAGATATAATTAGGAGACAAAGACATTATAACATTTATTATGCCTGTATCTTATATGTGCAAAAAGTTACATAGATACAGACAATATAAAGACCCAAACTGAAGTCTGAGAAATAACAACTACAAAGTATGAGCTAAAAATATACTCTAGATGAGATTAATGGAAGATTCGAACTTGCAGAAGAAAAAAAATTAGTTAACCTGAAGATATAGCAAAAGAAACTATTCAAAATAAAACACAGAGAAGAAAAAAAAAAAGACCTCACCAGATCAAATGCGAGGGAATTGATGCTGGACTCTCCACAGCCTCTGGAGCTTTGAATCAATACAATTCTATTTATTGTAAGTTGCCCAGTCTCAGGTATTTTGTTATAAAAGCACAAAACAGATTAAGACAAATACTTTAACTTTGCAGATTAAAAAAAAAAACAAAAAAAAACCTATTACCTAACTCAGAAGAGTTGTTTGAAAATCAGGAGGAGTTGAATAATAATTTTTATTGTAAACCTCTCTAAATAATTTGAGTCATTACTGAGATCACTACTCTTCTAATTAAATGTTTTCTAGTAAAAGGAAAACAATCCAGTTCCTTCCAAGACTAGCCTCTTTGATCAGAAGGGGAAAAAACCCACACAAAACAGAGTTAATTCATACAACTTTTTCAAATAATGGCAGTGCCATTAAACTTCTTAATTTATGCCTTTAGAAATAAAAAACATTCATATTAAAAACTAAGTTTACATTTCTAACAGGAAGCCAAAGGGAAAACTAAAATAAACTCTTGTAGAAAACTAGCTAAGATGACATTCATAAAAATCTTGCTTTGTTAAGCATCCACAGAAATTAATTTCCATGATTCCATTCTTCTCTCTCAATTTATTCTCATCTCAAAACAGTTGCATTTCTTCCAGTTTCACTATAGAATGAAAAATTGCAATTATTGACTGAGATTAGTCAAATCAAGATTTTATTATTGCAAAAGGGGGTCTTATTAATAATTACCAGGAAAGCATTCATTAACAAGGACTATCCTGGAAAAGCTAAGATGTATGATCTCACCCTACATGTAAAGGTTTTGAAGTTCTGCCTTTTCTGTAATCTGGTTTTCCATCAGTGTTTCCTTAGACTGCAGGTTCTAGAAATTCCAAACTATTGCCAGTTTCTATATAATATGCCATGCGACTTTCAACTCCAAGGCTTTGCATATCCAAAGCCCTGTAGACACATATAACAGAGACATCTATTGAGCTTTTACAACCCAGCTTAGGTGGCATCTCTTAGAAGAAACTAGTGCTAATGCCCTTCCCTTGCTGACCATTCTCATCATTTAAACAGGAATCAGTCATTGAGCATATGTACTGTGACCTATGTCATAAGGCTATTTAAGATAATCATGACCTGTCTGCTCTGGGAGTTACAAACTCTGGACCCTGAAAATACTTCTAATATTATAATTATTATAAATATTTCACTGTATTATAACAATCTGTCCCATTCCCTTACAGAACTGCTAGCCCCATGAAAACATGTATTTTCATTGACCTCTGCCTGGCAGCATCCTGACTCTCCTTTGAAGAATTAGCTCTCCGTCATTGTACAATCTCAGTAGATGTATCAATTAACTATTGCTGCATGACAAACCATGCCAAAGTTTAGTGACAAAAAGCATTAGTTTAGCACATCAATCTGAAAGTTGACTGGGAAGTTTTACTGCTGGGAACCGGCAGGGCTGACCTTGGGGGCTCATCTATGCAACCTTAGTCACCTGGAGATTTGACTGGAGGCTGGTTCTTTGTGGTGGTTTTTAAATGTGTCTGAAAAGTCTTTCACATTCCTCATTTCAAAAAGTGGAGTCTAATTCCCCTACCCTAGGAGCAGGCCAAAGTGGGTGACTCATTTTTAATAAATAGAGTGTGACAGAGTGAAGGTATGGGACTTATGAGACATTTTCACTTTTAGCTTGCTCTCTTACGTTGCTTGCTCTGGGACAGTCGACAATTGTGCTGTTAGGACAATTAAGAAGCCTGTAGAAAGAGGACCTCATGGGGAATAATTGAGGCCTCTAGTCAACGACCAATTTGCCAGCCACATAAAGTTGTCACCTTGAAAGTAAATGCCACCAGCCCAGATTATAGCCTGGCCAACATCTTATCTGAAACCTCATAGAGACCCCAAGTCAGAAACTGTCAACTAAGCTGCAAAGGATTATTGACTTTATAACCAATACATTTGGCGAGTAATCTGATGCACAATAATGAATAATTGACACACTGGCTAAGATTACCTCGGCTGGGGCAATTCATCACTGTTTCATATGGCTCTTCATCTTTCATCATGCTAGTCCAGACTTGTTTTCCTGGCTTTGTGTGTGTATCGGTCAAGGTTCTCCAGAGAAACAGAACCAATAGAATAGGTTTGTGCTATAGTTTGAATGTGTCCTCCCAAAAGCAGGTATGGGAACCTTAATCTTCAATATAAGTGTTGGGAGGTAGGGCCTAATAAGAAGTGACTAGGTGGTGAGAGTGGAGTGAACAAAATAAGTGATGCTACTGTAAGAGTACATAATTATTTGTTATAAAAAGAAGAGTACATTCCCTGGTTATTCTCTCCTTTCTTCTCTTTGCTCTTTTGCCATGGGATGACACACCAAGAAGGCACTCACAAGATGCTTATCCTTCTATATTGAAATTCCCAGTCTCCAAAATGATGAAAGCTAATCAATGTTTGCTTACTGTAAGTCTCACATATTGTTACAGCAGAACAAAAGGGATTAAGGCCAGGTGTGTGCGGAGAAAAAGAGAGAGAGATTTACCATGGAAATTGGCTCCTGCAATTATGGAGACTGAGAAGTCCCACAGTCTTTCCTGGAGACCCAGGAAAACCGGTGATATAATTCAGTCCAAGTCTCAATGTCTGAGAGCCAGGGAAGCCAATAATGTAACTTCCAGTCCAAGGCCAAAGGCCTAATTAGGGAGAGGTGGGGCGAGGCAATCTAAGTTCCAGAATCTGAAGGCCTGAGAAGGCCAGGAGCTCCAATGTCCAAGGGCAGGAAAATATGGATGTCCTAGCTCAAAAAGAGAGAGTGAATTCATTCTTCATCTGCCTTTTTGTTCTACTGGGGCCCTTGATTTATTGGATGATGCCAGATTACATTGGTAAGGTCATCTTAACTCAGTCTACTGATTTAAATGCTAATCTCTTTCAAGACACTGATGAAGACATATTCAGAAATGATGTCTTGCCAAGTATTTGGGCATCCCTTAAACCAGTGAAGTTGAAATATAAAATTAACCACCACAAGGTTCAGAGAAAGGGAGCATAAGCTTCACCCCCACCCCCCACCTAGGCCTACATTTAGAAATGGCAAGTCACCTCTACTATTGACCAGCCCAGGTTCAAGGGTGGGGAAATAAATACCGCCCCTTGGTGGGAAAAGGTGCAAACTCACATGACAAGCAGCATGGATATCTGAGACCATTTTTGTAATCCATCTGCCACAATAGACCTGTCAATGTGTTTCCCCTCCTTCATCCCAAGGATGGGCTCTTGATCCACGTAAGGACAGCCAAATGTTCTCCACCCCAGAGGGCTTGGCTGGGATACCACAAGGGGGAAAAGGAATGGTTTCATCTTGATAAAGAGTAGTGTGAAAAGGTGTCACATGCATTCCTAATGTCTAGATTTCTGCAGCTTTTCTACTTTCTGTTTTGGCTGGTTCTTCACCTTTTCCTTTATGTACACTATCACTTTTGATACTTTCTAATAAATGTCATTCTTCTTTAGTCAAGTTAGCCAGGGTCCATTTATGTGGATTGTCACAAAAGAAGTCTACATTTCCAGTCACTATCCCTGTGCCTAAGCCCTTAGTAGTACATAACTGCATGGTTTTCTTAAGAAGTGCTTTTTAATATGCAGCGGTATTCCTTACAAGAGGTATGAACCAGAAGATGCCACAAACAAAGCACTGAAACATCCCTCAGAACATCACTGGCATATAAAATTACCTTTTAAAACTCTTTTAAACTTCCTTAAGGACAAATGTAATACAAATGCAAAACAAGAGCAATTAATGTGACAGCAACTACCCTGTAATGCTATTTTTCACGAAGGCTGAATTGTCTTGCAGCATTTCCATGTAGCAGTTTTGCTGTCTGCCAGGACTATCATATACAAGGAGAGACCAAAGATTTTGGCGATTGCACCCAATATTCATATTTAGGCTACAAAGGCAACTGTTTAATGCCTACTACTCTCTGCTGACATATGGCAGCTTCAGGCTGCTGTTCTAAGTGCTCATCTATTGCAGTAGAGTGTTACAATCACTCCAGGCACAAATACTTAATGAATTCTGCTTTCTGCTGGTCATGTTTCCTTACTAATTCCACTATACCAATTGGGGATGACAGAAGGTATCAACTCCCTTCTCAAGTATTTAAACTATGAGCAGTCTTCTATATGCAGAAAGAGTGCCCATGAACTTAGCTTATGCAGACCTGAGAATGTGAAGACTGCACAAGCAGATGCCTCCCCAAGATGTTTACTCAGTCAACATTTGGCAGTTTCTAAAAGAAATTCACTAGTGGTTCTTTCTGTTGGAGTTCCAGCAGTTGTCTACCAGGGACAGGCTTGGGGACCTGGGAGTAGAGGCAGTGTGCCCTAGGAGTTATGGGCACAGCATTTTAGCCCGAAAACTATAAATTGCAATCTCTGCTCCACCTCTTACTATCTGAGCAATCTGGGGCAAGTTACTGAGCCCATCTGGGCCTGGTTGCCCCACGGGGAAAACTATGTCAAAAATAAACTGCCTCATAAGGTTCCTCTGAGAATTAAATGTAACAATATATGTAATCCACTTAGTCCAAGGCTTGGAACATAGGATGCACTCAAATGCTAATTGTTACTGCTTTTATTATTATAATTACTAAAACTAATTTAACATGTCACCAGCTTCCAGGGCTGGAACAGCAAGACCTGGGGACACCTGACTCACCAAGTCCCAGCAGTAGACTAATGCTGGTCCACACAGGATTGGCATCAGCTCCAAAGGATAGCAATCAGAGATGGTGGGGCAAAATACTGGAGCTCTGAGTCTAAGGTCAACACCGGATGCTATCAGTATCTCACCTCCACACTCCATCCTGGTTGGGCCAAGAGTATCAGAAGCAGAGTCAGATTTTGGAAGAAGAGAGGCAAGACTCCATCTAAGATTCAGGCCTGGGATCTAGTCTCAGTAGGGAACTGCAGCAGATGCCTGGACTGTAGCAAGAAACAAGACAGACAGAAGGGCCTCAAGCTGATGTCTATCGAATACCCAGAGCTCAATGGACAGTGGAAACACTCCAGATCCATTCCATCATCAGAAAGGAGCAAGCTTGTACCATTCTGCTAAGACTGGCTCTCCAGTAGACTGAAGGCAATGCTGTAATGTGAGCTGTTCCCTGCGTATAGGGATAATACCATCTCCTTCTTTGAATTGAAGGAAGAAATACAATGGGTGAGAAAAGGAAAAAACATTGAGCCCACAGCAATGGCATGTCTGGCACAACCACCAAGTGCTCTAGGAGGGAGCAGAGCTGATAACCTAAAACAGGAGCTGGCACCTGGCATGGCAGATACCTGATGCCTCAAGGATACACTGACCCTTCCCCAAACCTACAGCAGATGTAGCCAAAGGGCCCCCATCACTGTTGCCAGCTGACAGCCTCAGAGTCATTCTCAAGAGATTCTCTAGGACCTTGCTGTTCAAAGTGGTTCTCAGAGGGTATCAGAATTTGCATTTTTAACCAGACGCCATGGGGTTCATATGCATATTTCAGTTTAAGATGTTCTGATAGGATGCCCTTTGCATTGATGGGATTCAACATGTGAGTCCAAATCAATTCACCATCCTTGGTTTGAAAACAGACTGAAGTTGAGAGGTGCTGAAGGCAGGGAACATGTCCCTCGTTTCAGAAACAATGACAGTCTCTGTGCCAGAGTGTTTTGGTTCATGAGTAGGTTACCATGTAGCCAAAACTAAGACAATCTAGCCAAGTGGAGAGAAAGGGTTGGAAGGAAAAAAAAAACCACTGAAGGAATCTTGGAAGAGGGAGAAATTTTGAGCATAAGCATAGAAAGATTCTGCATTTGACCATAAACCGTTTTGTCATTATGTTCATCATCATTTGTCTTCATTATTAGTTTCACTTCATCATTTGTGGTTTTGAGAAGACCAATCTCAGCTGTGCTAAGGTGGACCAAGGAAAGGTGACCTCTTTAGATCAGAATTGTAGCTGGGAGCTGCTGGAGTCTCCTGGGAACCAGGAACTGTTGGCCAGAACAGGTGCAGAATGGGGGAACAAGAGGAGAAAAGTGAAGGTTTGAAGAAGCACTTAAGAACAATTCTCCCTAAACTGCAGACTTTCTTTCTTTTAAAAAATCCATGCCCTTTGTGTGGCCATGAATTTCATGAAGGTGGGTATTGACTCAGTGGTTCTTGCAAGATTTACTCTCCGGGGCTTCCTCTGATAATCCTGTAAAGGAATATACTTTCTCCTTCCCTCCTCCCATCTCGCAAATATCGAGACCCATTATCCTCCAAACCTGACAAACAACTTCAAGAGTTAGTGGAACTCTTATGATCTTGCGGACCTCAGGGTAAGAATTCACACCTGGCACCTTTCATACACTTTTATTTCTTTGCAACTATAGCTTTAAGCCCTGACCCTAGCATTGTTTCTAAATAAAGGAGGGCTACAGGGTTGCTTCCCATTGGTTGAGAGCAATGAAAATGAACTCACCTTTCAGACAATGAGTGTTGGAAGCCATGATCTTCACTCTGGAAACGCACTGGAATTACCTGGAAAGCCCAAGCAGCTACATGTTTAAAGCTCCCCAGGTGATGCTAAAAGTATAGTCCTGGTAGTGCACCACTGCTTTTGTCCAGGCTAAGCAATTATCCCCACTCTATCTGACCCTGCTGGGCCCCTCTCAGAGACCTACTCAAGAAGCTAGTGTGCCCAAGCCTGGGAAATGTGAGATGAAAAAGAAACAGGTATTCTAGTCATTTCTTTTTCACTCAGGCACAATCCCATTCGAGTTCTGATCATAAAATATGAAAAAATACTAATAAAATCCAAGCGCAACAATACCTGTCAATAAGCTATAAATCTTTGCCTCTGCCTCTCCCACCACAGACAAAGGTCTTTCACAAGCAGGGTAGGAAAAATCCTCTGACTTCTCTCAACAGTGCCTTTTCCTACTTGTTTTTGTGAAGCTTCAGACGAGTCAAGTACTATTTTGTAACCAGGGGTCAGTATTACAAAGAAGCTCACCAATAACTCTACTACTGATCCATATGTGCACATCATTTTCACATTTTAAGAGGAGGTAGATATTTCCAATCAACCTCTGAAGTAAATTACATAAATCACTAAACAATCAAGGATATTGGTAACAAGCATGATAACTTATTTAATTGGCAGTCTTGAAGCTCAACATGGAAAACAGTTCATTACTTGAAATGGTTTCTTTACAAAAAACTCTCTTAGCTTTTTCCAAGTATAGAGCGAATTATTGCCACATCTTGGTGAATGGTTCGTATCTGGTTTCTCTTCTAGAATGTTCAACTCAACCACTCTTTTGCAGAACCTATCTGGATATGATATTTTTAAAAAACAGTGTCTCAGCTATAAGGTTTTCTTCTATAAAACATTGGTTCTTACATCACAACACACTGTGTCCAATTTTTAAAAACTTCTGACTTAGACTCAAAGTTGTAATAATCAATTATCTTTATTAACAATAATTTAAATGCTTCTCTTATGCCAGCCTAAATTCGATGAATAAATGAAAAAAGAATTCTACCCTGCTAGCAAGAGCAGTGGAATATTAGACCCAATACAACTGAAATGTCTTCTTTGTTTCTCTAAGTAACCCATGATACTGTTGCTCGAGGCAATAAAACAAGGCTGGAAGTCAGAGTCTCATATGCTTTTGAAAAGTAGTTTTCTGGGATGGTCAGTTTCCTGAGAGAAGTTAGACACTGGGTTTTGAGTGAACCCTTATTACATATCTTTACAGACAACAGTCCAGCAAAGAACATCTTAAAACACATACAAATCCAGGGATTCAAAATCCTGAAACTCTCTTTGTAGGACACAAATGATAGCTGAAGCTCCCTTTAAATACTGTGATTACAAAATACACTTTTAATGTGAGCTAATAAATTGTATTTCTCCCTCAATGAGGGCATTTTTTTTCTTGCCCACAGGAAGAAAACTGCCAGAAGTTACATGACAATTAGCTACAGGTACATGAAGTACACCTACAAGGTCATACATGTTCTCACTTAATCCTTAAGTTACGGCCAGCCTGACATTGAGGAAACTGAGGCTTAAGGAGCCTAAATCAACTGGGCACAGTGACTCACGCCTATAATCACAGCACTTTGGGAAACTGAGGCAGGAGGAATGCTTGGGCCCAGAAGTTCAAGATCAGCCTGGGCAAAAAGGTAAAACCTCCTTTCTAAAAAAAAAAAAAAAAAATCAAAAACTTTGCTGGGCATGGTGATTTGTGTCTGTAGTCCCAGCAACTCAGGAGGCTGCGGCATAAGGACAGCCTGAGTCCAAGAGGTTGAGACTGCAGAGAGCCATGATCATGCCACTGCACTCTAGCCTGGGAAACAGGGTGAGATCCTGCTTGGGAGAGAAATAAAAGAAGAGTCTAAGTAGCTTGTCCCATGTCACACCATCAGGAAGTGGCAGGACCAGAACTCCAAGCCAGACCTGTCAGACTCAAAGACCATGTCTACCACCATCACCTTACTGACAACAATAAAAGTTCCCATTTACTGAGCACTTTCTGTATACCTGGCATCTTCTATGCAATATTCTTCCACGTACCATGACAGATATGCAATCAAGAAAAACATTAAAATCTGAAGCCTACACATGTCAGTCCCTTCCTCAGTTTTTTACAGCAAGTGCTAGAAGTAAGGTGTGAACCTAGGACCCAAAGCCGCTGCTCTTTCCACTGCCCCTGTGACCTTCCTATGAGCAAAGACCTGCTCCCCACATGCCTCTGAACCTCACGCAACATGCCTCGGCAGCCCTGTAGTTGATGCTTAAGGCCTGGAACGCTGGCATGGGACACGAAAGCTGTAATACTTCTCTTCCATGGAAGCTGGAAACCTGACACTGTTCCCTTGTAAACGGAAGATGTTCAAAGGTGTGAGGGGGTTTATCATTTTAATACTTTCATGCCTCATTTTCCCAATTAGCTTGTGATCTACTTGATGCTTGAAAAAACAAAACAAAAAACTCAGAAAGCTTTATGTTGGAGCCCTGTAGCCCTGTATTCTAACAGATGTGGTCCACCCAAGTGCTGAACTACATAGTCCATATATAAAAAAAAACTGTTTTCCTCTACATCTGTAATAACCAATCCAATATCAAAAAAAAGTCCCATTCAATTAAAAATAGCTGGAAAAAGATGTAAAAAAATAACCAGAAATGTTCAAGTCTTATATGAAGAAAAAAAGTAAACTGTTATCAAAGAACACATACATTTCTGGATAGGAAATCTCAATATTTACAAATAGTTATTCTCTATAATTTAACTGATAAATTCAATATTCTTCACCACTATTCCAATTAAATAACCAGAATTTTACTTGAAAATCTGACAAGCTAGCTCTGAAGCTTTTCTGAAAGATAAAACACATAAAATTAGCCAAAATAAAAAGAATGTAGAAAAACCCTGAAATAAACAAAAACATGTCTTAGTACAAGAATAGACAATAGATCAGTACAAGAGAAAATAATTTTTAAAAAGACTGATGGCTCTATATCAATTAACTATGTAACAAAAACGAATATTCCATTCATTGGGTAAAAGGAAGATTATTCAATAAATTATGTTAGAGTGCCAATCTTTTTGAGGAAAATGATGAAATATTTTCCTTCACAAAATACTCAGATTATTAAAGAGTTTGAAGTTTAAAAAATCACAAAAGTATTAGAATAAATTATAGGTAAAACTTGATCATCCTCAGGGAAAAAAGACCAGCTTTAGTTGGTTTTGGTTTTTTTTTTTTTAAGATGCGATGATTGATAAATATGACTATATTAAATAAATTCATATTTAATTCAACTTAAAAGCATCTGTATGACAAAAGACCCAAAATCCACAAGATGAGATAAAATATTTACAATATATAACACCCAGTTTCAATACCCAGAATACATTTTTTAAAAATGTATAAATCAATGGGGAAAAAAAAGGAAAAATAGCCAACTAAGAAAAAAAGAGCAAGAAATGAATTGCCATTTCACATAAGAAACATGTCATATGAAAACATGCTCAACTTCACTTATATTCCCTCATACTCACAAAAAGGTAAGTTTATAAACCACAAGGAAATATCTTTTTTTTTTTTTTTCCATTTGATTGGCAAAAAATTTCGGACTGGTTATATCTAATGTTGGCAAATTTTAAAATGATCCCATTCAGTTAGTGAGAATAAAATATTAGGGGGGACAATTTAGCAGTATCTATTTAAATTTAAAATGGTATATCTTTGACCCAGCAATTACACTCTTGGATTCCTATTCTAGGGAAAAATAGTTACGCAAATATACAAAGAGACTTGTTGGAGGGTGTTCAGTCTTCTTACTATTAATAGTCCTAAATCTAAAGTAACCCGAATGCCCATTAGTGAGACTATGATTATACAGAACAATGGTGCCACCACACAGTGAAATCAACTGACCACATACATACATTGAAGTAAAGAAAATCAAGGTGCAGAGCCCACAAGTAGAGTGTGAGTCTCAGCGTATGTGCATAAGGCAAATATATCAAACTATATAAATTACACTTTTATGTAACACACAAAAATTTATCTCTGTATATTTCTAAGTGCACATGTGTTTGCAAACGCATACACTAATCTGGGAGCAGTGAGTATTGCTTCTGGTTAAGGGAGAAGGATGCTGGTGGTGGGAGGGTCTGAAAGAGACCCAAGTGCTAACTGGGACTCACCCACACTTACATACTATTTGCCATGAGCTCCTTGGAAATCACGGGGTCTTAATTCTCATTGCAAGTGGTGAGTTTTAAAAAGCTGATTTGATTTCTATTATTTTCATGATAACTTTATTATTTAATTCAATTAGAATTCTTCATGAGCCACCAAATATTTATAAAGAGGTATTTTGAAAAATCAATAATAGAGTCAGTTACCACATGGCAATTTCAACTGGAGCAGACCCTCTTGGGGGGAAAGGGATATTAAAGGGCAATCATGTAGAACAAATAATGTTTGGTCACAGATGAGATTTCCCATTGATTCTGCTTTCAATATAGATCTAATTATGTTTACTGAAGACTCTTAATTATTACTTATCTTACATGTCTTGGTTTTGTATTTGCTTGTTCAGTTTTAATAATAGCAATGTAATTTACTATTAGTTCATTCACGGAAACATTTCTTCATCTGCCCATTCAGTTGTAATTGCAATACAACTGCATTATGTATGTGTAAACCATGAAATAAGAAGGCAGGACCTTCCCTGATACTCAGAATAAGATATCTTTAGCAAAGTAATCTTGTGCCCCTGACTCACCATCAAAATAAGATCTCAAACAAAAATTGTCTTCAGTGCTTTGTTTTTTGTTTTTCTTTCCCCGTTCTTAATCGCCTTCTTCTTTATACTCTTTCTCCCTTCAAACTTCTCTTCAAATAAAAAAGCTCCTTTCAGTTATTTTCTCCTCAGAATCGTTTTTGAAAGAAGGTGGAGGATAAATGTAGGCATGAAGATACACAGGAAACTCCAGTACGGAGCTATTTCCAGTAGAGTATTACTAACCCAGAGAGCAGCACCTGTGTCAATAGCACATATGGCCATGATGGTAAAGGGCCTACATGGGAATTGGTTAACATCTATTCTTCTGCTTATTAAAGGAAGTTCATCTTCCTTTCCTCCTTTTCCTTCCACCCTTCTTCCTTCCTTTCTCTATCTTTCCCCTTTAACCTTGAAGGCAGTATAGTGAAAAAGAAGTCAGGAAGCCTTTGGTTAGATATTGGCCCTTCCACTTACTGGCTGTGGAATGTGAAGCAAGATCACATGTCCTATCTTTCCAAATCTTGGGCTCCTTTTCTGTAAATTCAGACCTCTATCCCAAGACACTCCTTCAGAGAATTTGAATGAGTTTGGGAGTTTGAATGAGACTTCATATGTTAGACACCCGGACTGGAGTTGTGGGGATTTAATAAATGTTAGGTCTTTGTTCTTCTTTCTAGAGATTTTCTTTGTAAACTTTATTTCCAATTGTGAAATTGTAAAATAAGAATTAAAGTCATAAATGAATACCACACATCAACAAGCATATAGGTGTAGTCCCACAATTAAGATCAAGGTATTCTCCCCAAATCATTTTATGAAACTAAAATCACACTGATTTAAAAAAAAAAAAAAAGATTGAGGTATGTGCAAAGGCAAATTTACAAGATAAAAATGTCTAGGCAATAACAGGATGGCAACCCCCCTTCAGGTCCCCTCCCACTGTGGGAGCTTTTCTGTCCTCTCAATAAATTCTGCTTTAAAAATAAATAAATAAAAGAATGAATGTGTGCACTATACAAAAGGGTAACGAAAGAGTATTTGTACTTATACAAAAATTGAATTATCTTTATAAGACCTAAAGGACCAAGAAAGATAGGACTTTTGGTACTAGACAACATGAAGTTAGAATTATTACAGTCTATCTCTTCTGGTGATTACAACAAAAATTCTGAAAACAACAATAAAAGGAATTATCTGAGCACTGACAATATCAGGTAGTTTTAGGAAAGAGGTCAAAAACTGAAGGGCAAACTTAAGTAACAGTGAGTTTTGTAAAGGGTTTTTTTCTTTTTTATCTCCTGGTTTTGAACCAAGGGTGGTCCCAGTAAGGAACGACCATAGGGCACAGCAGCAAAAAGTCAGAAGCAAATCTATGTTTAATCAAGAGAACCAGGAAAAGGGGAATCTGCAATCAGGACAGTTTGGGGGAAAAAAATGTCAGTTTTGCTTAATAAAATCTCACTTTAGAAAAAGTTTATATTTACTATAGAAAAACGTTTAGATCTTGTGCATCTCCCACTTATTTTCTCCCATTGTTAACATCTTACGTTACCATAGTTAATTTGTGAAAATCAATAAACCAGTATTGTCACATTACTATTTTCTTTTTATTATAAGATATGGAGTACAATTCAGGGTTAAGTATACAAATGTTGATTATGCAGATACTCTTGTTGATGAGGTGTGCCCCTCCCTCCCCTAGCAGCTTCCCTCAACTGCCAATTCCACTCCCCATCCCCTGACAGTTTCTCACTACAGCCAATCCCCTTCTTATAGTATTATAATTGTTCAAGGTCTGCTTGAGTGAGAACATATGGAACTCAGTTCTTTGTTTCTGTGATAAATCACTGAGTATGACTGACTCCAAATCCATCCAATTTGCTGCAAAGTCCATATATTTGTCCTTCTTTATGGCTGCATAATATACCATTGTGTATATGTACCACATTTTTTTTCATCCAGTCCAGTTTCAATTAGCAGCATGGTTGATTCCGTTTTTGCTATTATGAATAGAACTGCAACAAACATATGTGTGCAAGTATCTTTTTTGTAGAATAATTTGAGTTCCTCCGAGTATGTTCCCAATAGGGGAATTGCTGGGTCATATGGAAGGTCAATTTCTAGTTCTTTCAGAAATCACTACATTGTCTTCCAAAGAGGTTACACTAGTTTGCATTCCCACCAGCAGTGTAGAAGCATTCCTTTTTCTTCACATCCTTGCCAGCATTTGTTGTTGTTTGTTTTATTAATGATGGCCATTCTTATTCGGGTTATGTGGTATGTCAATGTGGTTTTGATTTGCATTTCTCTGATGATGAGTGAGGCTGAGCACTTTTTCATGTGTCTGTTGGCTGCCCGTATACCTTCTTTTGAGAAGTGTCTATTCATGTCTTTTGCCCACTTTTTAATGGGGCTATTTTGTTGTTGTTGTTGTTGTTGCTGCTGCTGCTTTTCCTTTCAGTGCGATTGAGTTCCTAGTAGATCCTAGATGTTAGGCCCCTATCAGATATACAGTTAGCAAATATTTTTTCTCATTCTGTGGGCTGTCTCCATCACATTACTATTAACTAACTCTAAACTTCATTTAGATTCACTAGTTTTTCCACTAAAGTCCTTATTCTGTTCTGGGATCCAACCCAGGACATCATACTACATTTAGTCATTTTATTTCCTTGGTCTTTTCTGGTCTATGCCAGTTTCTTAATATTTCACTGTCTTTCCTGGTCTTGAGAATTTTGAGGAGTACCCATTGAATATTTTGTAGAATGGGCTTCAAATCGGGTTTTCCTGGTATTTTTCTCGTGCTTAGACTGTAGTTATGGGCTTAAGCGGAAAATATCAAAGAAATGAAGTTCTCTTTTCATAGTCTCGTATCAGAGGTACACGCTATCAACATAACTTATTATTGGTGATGTTCAACTTCATCACTCAGCCAGAAGCGTGTGTACTGGGTTGAAATAAAGTCACTAAGTCTAGCACAAACTCAAGGTGAGTGGTAGAAGAATGTACAGAAATTATTTGTAATTCTTCTGTAAGAAAGATCAATCTCTTTTCCTTTGTTTACATGTTTATGCCCTGACGGTGTCTCTCGTCCTGGAGCTATGCTTAGGTGGTGATGGTGGCACAGGCACCTAAAACTCAAAGAGAAAAACTTGTTTTTCTAGTTAGAGGAAATGGGAAAAGAAGGTCTGGTTGCCTGGAGTATGAGCGAAATCCACATTATTGTTGTTCCTCACTGCTTTGTATGATCATGTAAAACTCTCAGTGGCATTGTGGCTAAAATACCTGAGAAACACCAAATTTTTATTCAGAGAATTAGAGAAAGGAACCCCTTGCAGCTATAGGTAATGGGGAAAATAATGGAGAGAGAAATGAGTAAGAAGATTCCTTAATTCTGCATATGAACGTTGAGTCCCAGACTCACCCTGAGCTGCTCAGGTGTGGAAAAGACCCACAGCAGGGAAGGCAAAGCCATTAAGCATTGAACTGATGACATTGGAATCTCTGCCCACAGAAGGTGAGACAGAACTTACAGTCTACACATGACCAGTTTCATAGCCTGTGAAAATAAAGAGGTTGACATTCCATAGAGGATTTTAACAGGACCCAGAGTCTCATGACATAATGTTGAAAATGTCCAAGATATAATCTAAACTTATTCAATACACATACACACATACACACACACACAACAGAAAATGTTACACGTTCTCAAGAGAAAAGACAATCAGATGTCAATCTTGAGATAACTCTGATATTGAAATTTTTCAAAGACCTTAGACCAACTATTATACTTATGCTCAATGAAAGGCAGATGTTCTTTAAATGAATTGATGTTCTTAGCAAAGAAATAAATGATTTAAAATGATTATTTTAAAACTGAAAAATATAATATCTGAAATAAAAAGTCACTGGATGGCTTTAGGAATATAATGAAAGAGTCAGTAAACCAAAAGAATTTAGCCAACCTCTATAATAGAAAGAAAACAGATTAAAATAAAAAGATCAATCTCAGGGACCTGTGGCACAATATCAAAAAAAAAAAAATCTAACATTATGGTATTGAAGTTCTAAAAGGAAGGGAGAAAGATATTGCTGGAAAAAAAATTAAGACATAACAAAACAAACCCACAAATTTGATAAAAGATAAATTAGCATATGTAAGAGCCTCAGAAAACCCCAAACAGAACAAACTCAAAGAAAATCAAACCTGTCTACATTATGCCAAAACTGCTGAAAACTAAACATGAATAAAAAAATCTTGAAAAAATGTTCATTAAATACTCGGAAACAACAAAAATTGAAGAACTGTTAATTTCTTATTAGAAACCAAAGTTCTCAGAAGACAATGGAATAACAAAGTGCTGAAAGAACAACCAACCCAGAATTCTACATTCAGTAAAAATACTCATAAGTAATGATGGCAAAATAAAAGCATTCTCAGGTGAAGGAAAACTAAGAGCACTAATTGTCAGCAGGCTTTCTCGAAGACAAATGCTAAAGAAAATTATTCAAATGGAAATGTTACCTGAGAGAAAATGAAACTTCACGGATAAAGAAAGAGCAACAGAAATGGTAAATACCTGTGTAATTAAAGTAGACTATTCTTCTTTTGAGTTATTTCAAATACATAAAGTTACTGGAAACAAAAATGTAAACATTGTCTTGTGAAGTTTCCAGTGTTTACGTATATAGTACACACAAAAACCAAAATATACAAGAGGAACCAACAATTCCAAAGCAACTGCTAAAAACATAAAGTACAAAAAAATAGATATATGCAAATGAATTACTAAAAGATGCTCAAATAATTGAAATAAAGGCAGGAAAGGGAGAACAGAGAAACGCACCACACACAAAAGTACAAACTAAATAATAAAATGATACATATAAAACCAACTTTTCAGGTTTCTATAACAAAATATTCTAAACCGTGTGGCTTATAAATAACAATCAATTATTTCTCACTGCTTTAGAGACTAGCAAGTCCAAGATCAAGGCATCAGAAGATTTGGTGTCTGGTGAGAGCATATGTCTTAGTTCATTTAGCATTGCTGTAACAGAATACCTGAGTTAGGGTAATTTATACAGAAGAGAGGTTTATTTGGCTCAATTCTGGTAGCTAAGAAGTCCAAGACTGGGCAGTTGCATCTAGTGAGGAAGTTAGGCTGTCTCCACTCATGACAGAAAGGGGAGCAGCCATGTGCAAAGAGATCACATGAGTGACAGGAGGAAGCAAGACTCTTTTCAACAACTCATTCTAGTGGGAACAAATCTAGTCCTTAAAAAGCCAGAACTGACTAACTGCTTCCAGAAGGCATTCAACTTTTCATCAGGGATCCACTTTGATGATACAAACACCTCCCATAAGGGCCCACCTCACTACTACATTAGGGATCAAATTTCCATAAGTTTTGACTGGGACAAACCCTATCCAAGCCATAGCCACCTCCTTCCTCATAGATGATGCCTTCTGTGCCTTCACATGGTAAGAGAAGTAAGAGGTCTCTCAGGGCCCCTTTTGTAAGGGCACTAATCTCATTCATGTGGGCTCTGCACTTATGACATAATCTCCTCCCAAAGGCCTTACCTCCTAATAACATCACCTTGGAAGTTCGGATTTGAACACAAGAATTCTGGGTACTTAGATTATAGCACTAAATTTGCCAAAGATTACATTAAATGTAAATGGCTTAAACATGCCAATGAAGACAGAGGTTGTCAGAATGGATTTTTTTTTTCTTTTAAAACCTTTATATGGAGAGGAGCAAAAAAATCTGGAATTTATTTATTTTAAAAATGTGTATTTATTCTTACATGTTTAAACTTCAGTCACCTTCAGAGTACTCTCTGTTTAATGCAATACACCTATCAAGATGTTTTTTCCACTGCTCAAAACAGTTTTTGAACTCGTCAATTTTAATGTCTCTTAGTGCTTCTGATGTCTTTTGTTTCACCTCTTCCACATCATAAAACGTTTCCCTTTGAAGACTTTTTTCATCCAGGGAAACAAACAAACAAAAAAAGGCACTCGGGGCAAGATCAAAGATCAGGTGAAGAGGGAGGGTGGGGCATGGGGGTCATGCCATTTTTTATCAAAAACTGCTGAACACATAGCAAGGTGTGAGCAGGTGCACTCGTAAATCACTCATCATGAAATGCACAAACACACTGAAAGAATCTCCAAACAAAAATCAGTAAAGTCGAATGTAGCCTCTCACAACAACACTAGCTGGTACACTGAAGCCAGTGGGTTCCTAGAATACTTACCTAGTGAGGGAAACCTGTGCTATGAGGGGTCAATCTCACCCTTCAAAAACTAGTGTTTTTTGGTTCCCCCATCATATATATATATTTATATATATATAATATATATAAATATATATATATAATATATATAAATATATATATAATATATAAAAATATATATATATAATATATATAAATATATATATATAATATATATAAATATATATATATAATATATATAAATATATATATATTTCTTTTTTTTGGAATTGGAGTCTTACTCTGTCACCCAGGCTGGAGTGCAGTGGCACATTCCCAGCCACCGCAGCCTCAACCTGCTGGGTTCAGGTGATCCTTCTGCCTCAGCCTTCCAAGTAACTGGAACTACAGGTATGCACTACCATGCCCGGCTAATTTTTTGATTTATTGTAGAGATGAGGTCTTGCCAAGTTGCCCAGGTTTGTCTCGAACCCGCGGGTTCAGGCATTCCTCTCACCTCAGCCTCCCAAAGTGCTGGGATTATAGGCACGAGCCATCACACCCAGTCATGGCTACATATTAGTGTCAGCTGAACTTGAATATTCATTAAAATGTATGCACAATAAAAATGGAATTTTATCTGTGATGAGGTAAGTCACTGTGTAAATTACTTTCTCTCTAGCTATAGAATCATTTTTATTTAAATATCTTTTTAATGTCTGTTTAGGGCAGCTCTGCCGTGGACTAGATCCACTCAAATGGCTCCACATGTTGACTATTCAACCGCAGTTTGCCCTTCTTCCTTGTTAACAGAGCTATGGTTTTGTCCAGCCCCTAGATAACAATCACTTCTTTATGCCAGTTAAGGACCTACAGATGCACACATGACTCCCTTTTGGCCAATAACATGTAAGAATTCCATTGGGGACATCCAGGATATAAATACATTTTCTTTCTGAGACGAGAGAGCAAATCCTTATTAATGTATTTGTTTGTTTGTTTATTAGCTGCAGATACTCCCCTACTTTATGTTTTGAATTCTGTTATGCAAGAAAAAGGAAAAGATACTTAGAGCTGTGGTAACTACTGCTACCATGAAGTAAGACAAGTATGGCGAGGAGAAGTATAAAGGAGTCAGATGCCTACTCTACACTGAACTTCTTGTCAAGTAAACAAGAAATATGCTAAGTGTTTAAACCATTGTTGGTTACACATTCTGTTACTTGTAATCAAAACTACTATTAAATGACAATTGAGCAAAAAGAGTCTGGTCTTTGTCAGCAAAGAATGCCCTATCTACAATTCTGTCCTTTCATCATTCTGTTAGGGTCATTGACCTTTTCCCCCTTTCCCAGCCATTTAATTTGGAGAATACATGCCTGGAGACAGTGAAAGTATAGTACAGTAAGAGGCATATTAATTTATTGCAGAACCAATAATACTATACGGTTTGGGATTCATGATTCAAACAGTCAGCAAATATTCATTGAGCACTTATTATATGCTAACCTCTGCATTAGTTATTAAAGGTTAAAAAAAAGAATGAGAATACAAGTTCTGTATTTCAAGTGAGGGGTTGATGAACAATATGGAAATAAATATGTAAGGTCAGGTTGTGTTATAAATAAAAGTAGGCAGAGCATGTTGGGGGCTATTCTAGACAAATGGTTAGAGAATAACAACTATTTCAGAACGTTATGTAGAGCTGGGTTTGTGGTCTTTTTCACTTTCTGGGAGAGTTAATAAGGAAGCTTTGAACTTGTAAAGCTTATTAGAGTTCCACATTAACAACTGAAATTCAAAGAGGGCAGTAGAGCAAGCTTTACTTCAGAACCCTTAAAAAAAAAAAAAAAAAAAAGGTATACCAAGAAGAAAAAATTTAAATATTATTAGCGTGTTAGGAAATGATGTCCAGATAGTGACAGTTATGGTCGATGGTAAAATAAAATAAATTTGGAATGAAGAAGTGGAGGATTAAAGAAGAAAATAAAAGAGGACAAGCAAGAGGAGCTGTGGGCGTGGGGAACAAGTCATCAAGGCAACTAGAAATTCATGTGGATATGATACTGAGGTCAGGAAATACTTCGGGGCGCGGCAGAAACTTGGGTGGTAGATGTTACTTAAAAACCATCTGATTCATGACCTTATTTACAGCAGGAAGAACTATCCCCACAGCGAGACTGCGGAGCCTGGAAGCAAAAGCCCTTGGGGATTGTATCAGGTTTAGAACCACAGCCTTCATTTTTCTTGTCTGTGCTTCTTACCTAGGCTGCGAATTCTGAAACCGGAGGAGGCGTGGTTCAGGCATTTGCAGGTTAGTAGACTCCAAGTTGTCTTTTAAAGTTCCGATGCGGCGAGCCCCCAAGGTTTCACAAGGAAACACTGCCGACTTCCATTTTCCGGGGCATCTATTTCCTCTCGAATCTTGTAGATGCGATCCTAAACACAAGCCAATTACAGCCACAACCTCAAGTGCGAACCCAGTGACTCCAGCAAACAGTATCACACTGCTAGAAACCCCGCCCCCGTCAGTAACTATAGGAACAGCTGACACGCCGCGAGCCGGAGATACTCTGTTCCGCCCCCTCCCAGACAGATATTGTTTCCCACTGTCTGTCCACATGGGCGCACCGCCTCGCTATTGGTCCGTGCCCCAGGACTGTGCCTTGCTCCAGCCAATAAACGGCCTGTGCACGTGCACGCTTGCGTCTCCCTATTGGCTAACACTCCCTGATCACGCTCTGCCTTCCTGCGCCAGCCCTCGCGTGGGAGCGCCAATAAACTGACTCAGTGGCCAATGACAACGAATCAGCGAGAAGCAGGGCGCACAGCTGGCCTATGGGCGGCCGCCGGGGGTGGGCTGTCCCGGCCCCTTTCCAGTCACAGCTGGGTTTGTTAAAGAGACAGGCCCCACGGAGAGCTGGTGCCTCACCTGGTACCGCAAAGCGGCCCGGCGGCCCCTGGCGTGCGGCGGGCGCTTGTGACAGCGGCGCCGCTGTGCTCGCGACCCCGGCTCTGGGCCTCTGCCGGCCTCCG
>NW_007256184.1:77815-125958 GCF_000164805.1 Carlito syrichta | reverse complement strand
CGCGCCTCTGCCGGCGCCGCGGCCCCGGCCGCCAGCTCGGAGGTGGAGTACCTGAACGTGCGCCTGAGCCTGCGGGAGCCCCCGGCCGGTAAGCGCGGGCCGCCGCCTGGGTCTCCCCGCCGAGCCGCGGGCAGCTAAGGAGGGCCTGGGAGGGGGCGCGCGGGCAGTCTGCCCACCTGGCACGTGGGCCCGGGGCAGGCTTCCGGAGTGGGGGGGGGTCCGTCCCAGGAGCGACTGGAGCCTCGGTGTGGGTCACAGGTGAGTAGGGGGTAGTAGCCACGACTCCGGCCAACCTCACGGTCACCGAGGGACGCCGCGCTTTGGGTGCGCGGCTCTACCTGACGCCCCGCCCCTGGCTCTCTGGGGCCTGAGCAGTACCAGCGTCTCTGGAGCTTCTAGGACTGCGGAGGGAGTGGGCTGTCGGTTGCCATGGGAACCTGTGATTGGACAGTGGAGACTTGCGGCGCCTGGTCTTGTCACTGGCCCAAGGAGGGAGGGCGAAACTGGAGTCCACGAGGTTCTGTTTTGTGGTGTCCAGGGCTTATGGCCTCCACTTCTTCCCATCCCGGACCTGGACACGTTTGGGTTCATGATGAATTAGCAGAAACTCGGTCTTGGGAAGAGGGAAGTAGTTCCTGAGGGGTAGGGGTTCAAAGAAAGTATTTCTGAACTTGACCGAAATACTTGGGTTTCTTTCTGTTGGGGAATGGGCAGCTTCGTAAGAGGGCCTCTTCCTGATATCGCTGCTTTTTGGTTCCTTGGCATCTTCGTGGGTTTTTGGTTCTTTTCCCCTCTCCTCTTCTAGTCTCTCTCTACCACCTTCCACACCAACCCCTCAAAAGGTCTTTAGAGAGTGCCATCCGGGCATTTCTGAAAGACCCTTTCTGCTCACTTTTGTGAAGTTCAGTTAGTAGTGTGGGCTTTTTCAGAAGTACCCATGTGGGGACCCACTGAATGGGTGTTCTGTTAACATTAGGTACAAAAATTGGTCCTCTTAATCATGACATTTCGAAGAACCATAGGTCTTAGCCTTCTTGCAGTAGGTGGAAACTATTTTAAACTTTTATCTTTCTGCCTCATCAATTTTCATCTATCAAATAACATAACTTTACACACTCTCGCCCCTTGAAGACTAAAACTTTCTATCTATATTCTTAGTCCTTGCTATGTCTTACCATAAAATAGGCCGCGTGGCTTTGCCTTATCCTGTTGCGGGCACAGTCGGGTTCTCAAGGTATGTGATAATCTGAGTGACCCCAAAATTGTAGTGAGGAGAGCCATATTTGGAATAGTGTGTTAAGTGATAGTCCTTACCTGCCTTCATGGCCTTTCCTCAGTATGACTTCCAGGGTCAGCCGGTGCCTGCCTCCCCCAGTGGTCATAGAAAACACCCATTTTCAAGATGGCTGAGTGGAGTAAAGAGCCATGGGAGAGAGGCAGAAATTGATTTTTGTCCAGGACTTTGGTCTCTCTGAATCTCTGGGTCCATAACTACTGAGTAAATAGATGTAAAGTTAAAAGTAGTGGAATCTGGGGTTAGCAATGAAAATTTGCTTTGGTAAAATCTGAGCTAACATCGTTTTTTGATCACAAATCAGATCCTGTTTTTTCACTCTGATGGAATGGTATGTTTAAACCTAAATAATTTGAAAATCTTCAACTTGTTTTAGGATGTATCATGACAGTTATTGGCATCAACTATATTTTACTTAAAATAATAATCTCTTTTAGTTGAGTGGGGAAAAATAGCCCCTAATATTGATAGTTTTGAAAAAGATAGTAACTTGACATTGTCCTAGATTCTCAGAGTCAGTTAATTACAAAACCTGGTTGTGTTTTAATCACCTAAAAAGATTTGTAGAAATCTAGATTTCTGGGAAATGTGACCCTTGGATCTATTTTCAAAAATACCCTCAGATAATTCTTTGACATTGTTAATCAAATTCAAATACTTGCTATCATTGTGTTTGCAATTTTTCTTTTCTTTCTTTTCTTTTTTTTTTTTTTTTAGAAATTGCAATAGAAAGACAAGACAGAACCAGAGAGCTGGTTTCGGTTCTTGGTCACCCACCAGCAGTGTGGCCTTATGCAAGTCCCTTACCCTACCTGAGCCCCAGTCTGTGCTTCTGTAATGGTCTTCTAAATCCCAGAGCTTTATGAACTTAGCTATAAAACCATTGGTGAATGAAACATTTTCCTGTGACTTCGTAACCCTGTATATAGGATAGAAGTAATGAGCCATGAGAACAGAAGAAGCTTGTGAAAGTTTTAAATTAAAAACAATAAAAATTAAAAAGAAGGAAAGTAAACAAAGATTTGATCCTAAATACTATAACCCATTTTTATCTTTTTTTGAATTTTTTTTTCCTGTTTATGTTTTGAGATGACTGAAGGGCTCATTTTAAATGACACAGTTCCTATGTTTATTTGATGTCCTATAAGGGAGAAACTTCATCTCTCTCTTTTATCCACTTCCAATATCCTGGGCAACTCCACACATGCCTGGTAGGTATGCCCTTCCTCGTGCTGTTCCTTTCATCTAAACCCCTTCCTGCTTGTCTCCATTCCAGCCCTCAGGTTCTCAAGGTGTCAGGCGCATCCACATTCCTCTGTGGATGGATGCTCTGCATTCTAGCATGTTATGATCATTACTTGGGTACAAGTGCCTCTTCTCCTTTCCTGCCTCTGATCTTTTGAGGATTATTAATAGTGCCTGAATTCTAAGCACTATACATTTTGCACTCAAGTGAAATCCACGTTTTTAAACAGTTGTAAATACCTGGTCATATTCTGTAATCTAAAAATTACAAATTAGAACATCAGTCAAGTTCTCTCAGGAACTTTGGTATTGCCATGAGCCTTTCACTTGATATAGCTATAAAGTTGAGAGGCTTCCCGCCTTCCAGTGCTGTAGCTTTGCTGTAGCACTCCTGAGCCACCTGAGCCCCTGGGACTCACGCTGTCACTGTCATTTAGCACGATCTCATGTCTCTGTGACTTGTGCTTTTTCTGTGTTATCTCCAGTCACCCACCTGTGGAGTATTTCTGTTCAGATGGACTTAAGTGGCAGATACATTCCTTTTTTCCCCAAACACCAATGTATTACACATTGCAAATTGAAAATAGATTCAGAAGACTTAATGATTCAAAACACATTTAATAATGTGTTCCTATTTCCTAAAAGTATAAGATTGAAGTGTTAACTGACTTGTTTAGGGTCATAAAACTCTAATAATTAAGTGAAGAAAAAAAATCCCATTTTACTGTTGATTTTTACCCTTTAAAAAATTCTTAAATGAACAGATACAGTAGAAATCTTAATTTTAGATCAGGTGACCTGGCCAGTCTCAAAGTTCTCTCTTTTTGCTTACCCTTTCTTCATCTTATTTATCCTAGCCACAATGAGGGAATTTAGTATTGAATATGAGCAGAAAATGAAAGGAGAGTATAAGTATCTCTGGAGAGCCACCCAACCAACACTGAAAACCGTGGAGTCTTCTTTGGATTTGAGTTGCGTGTATTGTCTATGCACATTCATCAGAGGTTTCAGCGGGACCTCTGACCTTATAAGGTCCATCCAAACCCTGCATTTTGGCCCTCTTACAATCAGTGATAAGCCTTTCTCTGTGTGAAATAAAAGGGAGATGGCCACCCAAAGCAGGGGAAAGGGCCATGACTGTGCTTGGTGAAGCCTTTTGTATATTACAAGCTAACTACCAAGAAACCTTATTAATCAGTAGAGCTCAAGGGTAACTACCTGTTAGCTTGTTAATTTGGCAGTTTTGTATTACACCCACTATTAAAAGGCATAATATTGCACTTTCTTTTTCATCTCTGCCTAAAGAATACATAGTGTGATTTTTATGGTATACTCAAAGTAAAGTTATCTTTTGCTAAATTCATTTTTGGTCCAATTTTATATTGGTATATTATGTCAGTTTAATAGAGTGGGGTAAAAAATTTTGATCTTTTTAATATACACACATATACCTGTGTGTATGCACATACGTATGTATGTTGGAGCTCTGGGGGCTTTGTGGTAATTCTGGACATTCTTTTGCAACATTACTTGTGAAATTGGGCTATTTGAGGATGGAATAGGTTTGTGTGTATATGTTTGTGTGTTACTTGGTAAAAACTGATTCAAATTTAATTATATAAATCTGTTTAATGAACTTTTGAAGTATACTAAATTTTATAGCCAGGAAAACCTCCCTCATAAACTATGATTTAGGTTGTGAGAACTCTTTACCTAATGCTAAGCTTAGTTAAAATAAAATGTAATCTCTTATAGGTGAAGGCATCATTTTATTACAGCCTGGAAAACATGAATTTCCATTTCGTTTTCAACTTCCATCTGAGTAAGTGAAATTATAATTTTGCGATTCTCTTCCCCTGCAATATATTCATCCAAATGTATTGGTAGCAGGTACCTTCTGACTCTCAGGTGTGTGCATTCATACTGAATATCTATAAATAGACTTATTCTATTTTTTTTCCCAACATAAAACAACATTTTAAACCATGCTTTTTCTGATTTTGTTTAACTTAAAAATAAACTTGTAAATTAATGTCTTTGGTTTATTTCAGACCTTTGGTCACCTCATTTACTGGGAAATATGGAAGCATTCAGTACTGTGTGCGGGCAATTTTGGAACGACCCAAGATACCTGATCAGAGTGTAAAGCGGGAACTCCAGGTTGTTAGTCATGTCGATGTCAACTCACCAGCATTATTAGTAAGTTCTTCCTCTTTCCTTCCCTTTCTCCTTCCTTTCTATAGTGGTATCTATATTTAGCCAGTTTAGTGATAATCTGTCCTGTCATTTTCTGATGGCTTACAAAATACAATCTTGTAACCCAAAAGCATTCACTATAAATATATGATTCTAGGTTGGACAAATTACAATTGTGTGTGTTAATACTATTGATTATGTCCCTGCTGTTCAGGGCTTCTTTTGCCAAAAAGTTACACAGGCTTGAAATGCATTAATAAGGCTTAATAACAATAATGCACACACAGAGAGTAGTTACTTTTACCAGAGCGGCCACATTTACAGGACTGGGGTATTCTAAACTCCTCAATAATAGCAGGTTGAGGAACAGTAATTATGGAAGAGTATTAATCATGCTCAGCCTGTTATTGAAACTCAGGCCATTATGCTATGTATCCTTCCATTTTGCATGTCATTTTCTAACATTAAGTAAGTGCATGCAGCTGCCGCTGAGATCCTTTCACTTATCATTTCCTTATGACAGATTTGGCCACATTAAAGCATTGAACTTCTAATAATCACCAGAAATACTGTAGACTGATAAGAAAGATCAGGCTATAAGTAACAACAGAATAGGCAAGATGGGAGCTAATGAGCTAGATTCTTTTATCTAAACCCATATTATCAAAATAATATAAAATTATACCTTGTACTTTCATGATAGCTACTAGGACCTAATGGTTCTTCATTCATATTTAAATGAAGAAAAAAAATCATTTTTTTACTTCATAGAAAATACTGAGATAATTTAAACTTTCCATCATGATACTGATGTGACAAAGATGTATTTTTAGTGTTGGAAGTTTCTTTTTCTAACCAGTGTTTTTAAAGACAAGGAAAAAACCAGCAGTTAAAAAAGTTGTTTAGCTCTTATTTTCACATGAAAAAGAAATAGAATTTACTTTAATGTTCACCTTTAGCTTATGAAAAGACAAATATGCTATGGTTATGTGGTCTCTTGTGGCCAAAATCATAAAATAGCCAGCACCCAGCTGATTTGGCTTATAGCTATGACTTTAACAGCTACTTTAAAAACCTTTTTGGTGAAAATTGGTGATGCTATGTCTTACATTTTTTAAAACTACGTAGACTTGGTAAGCTAAATATTTCTAAGGTCTTTATGACCATTGTGGAAATTGATTTAAAGGGGTTTTGTTTCTGCCAAAAACAAACACTATTTTTTACTATTCTTTCTATAAATAAGTAAACTGCAAATAACTTTGGGTTTTATAGGAAGCTTTTGGTGTATGCAACTTGTAAACTGAATATTTTAAATCTTGTTTTATCTATCTTGATACAACAGAGTAGAATAGACTAATGTAGTAAAGTAGTGGGTTTAATAACCTTTTCAGATTTGTAAACACTATTACACAAAACCCGAAAACCATTTCAAGTTAAGGACACTTGAAATTTCTGCCTGATGATGCATTTTAAAGTAAGGGGAAAAGACTGCTTATTTCAGTGACTAAATGTCAAAATAAATATAACATTCTGAGTATTAATTTTTATATCATTTTTCCTTTTACCTGATCTGTATGTAGAGTTTTAAAAAAAATTAGTTCTGTCATGTTTATAGGTACTAATAGAGCTTTTGATTACTTTTTTAAAAAACAGCATATCATTTCCTAGAAATATAATAACTTCAGGGTAAAATAGGATGATATGCTAATTTGAATCTGAAAATTCACCTTAGTTTTCCTAAAAAAAAAAAAAAAAATAGGTTTTGGTGTTTTTTTTTTGAGTTGGAGTTTCACTCTGTCACCCAGACTGGAGTGCAATGGCCGCTCCCGGCCACCGCAGCCTTGACCTGCTGTTCTCTGGCGATCCTTCCACCTCAGCCTTCCAAGTAGCTGGAACTACAGGCGTGTGCTACCACACCCGGCTGATTTTTTGATTTATTGTAGAGATGAGGTCTCACCAAGTTGTCCAGGCGGGTCTCGAACCCACGGGCTCAGGCAAAAGAGAATAGTTTTAACACTCTGTGTTTCAATACATATTTTGCCTAATATGTTACACAAGGATAAGAAAGGTCAGTTTGTTTTTCGGTAGGTATTTCTTCACAACTATTCTATGAAGAAAGATACATTTTTAACGTCTATGAGTTCTTTAGAGTGGTTTAATTAAGGTCATTTTATTATTTGAAATTTTCAAGACCCCTGTATTGAAAACCCAAGAGAAAATGGTTGGCTGTTGGTTTTTCACTTCCGGTCCAGTCTCGCTGAGTGCCAAAATTGAAAGAAAGGGATACTGTAATGGTAAGCAGAATATCTGAAAGTCTTCATGAAAGATTCTTTGATTTTATTAGTTAATTGTAAGTGATTTTTAAACTGTATGTTTTGTAATGTATGAAGTATATGGTATTTTACAGCATGAACAATAGTAAAATGTTTTTAACATAAATAATCAATATTTAAATATTTTTAAATGGATAAGTAGGTTCCAGTAAGACTCAGGGTTTTCTGACTTCAATTCTGTTGTTTCCATAACAGAGAGTAAAACTGGAGGAGTGGGAAAATGCCAGCATCTTATTTTGATGTTGCAAAAGAATGTCCAGAATTGTGTCACTCAGGAGCTATTGTAGTATGAACTGCTGTTAGACATTCTGCTTCCATGCTGGCTTGAGATACACAAATATATGGTACTAGAATGTAGAACATTAACATTAACAAACCAGTCAAGTTGATATTAAAACTACCATTTGTGAAGGACCCATTTCCAGCAGTGTGTTTGGTGCTCGCCCAGGATTCTGGCTTGTTGAAAAGGAATGCGGTATGGAATGGTAGGGTGTGGATGCATGTTGTTGTAAAACTTGCCTACCCCATTCATTGATTTATTTGTACCTTAACATTATTAATTCCTTAAAAGCAAAGGCTTTGTTCTCCTGTTGGGCAGATTTTAATTTGATAGGCACTAATGAGTTTGTTAGTGATCTTTTATACTTAACATAGTACTGAATCATTTATTTGTATGTCTTATCTTAATTTATCTAGATACTGGTCATTTACATATCTTTAGAATTGCTAATGTAATATTGCTACAATAGAAAACCAGCAGTGAATTTTCATTTCTTTGGCTCAGATTTGCAATGCGTTTTCCATCAGGACTTCTCAGTTTGTTTTAAAGTAACATTGGAACATTTCAGCTTTAATTGACAATGGCTATATTCCATTGTGGAGAGAATATACTGAAAGATGTCTGAATCCTCCCTGCTTTTGTTTTCTTTTTAGGAGAAGCTATTCCAATCTATGCAGAAATAGAGAATTGTTCCTCTCGTCTGATTGTTCCCAAGGCCGCTATTTTCCAAACCCAGACATATTTGGCTAGTGGAAGAACTAAGACTGTCCGTCACATGGTTGCCAATGTGCGAGGAAACCACATAGCTTCTGGGAGCACTGACACATGGAACGGGAAAACTCTAAAAATTCCACCTGTTACTCCGTCCATCCTGGATTGCTGTATTATCAGAGTGGACTATTCCTTAGCTGTAAGCAGAGCTCTGTTAATGTAAAAAATATGTGGATTGGAGCAATAGCTGGTCTCATGTTAATGTGCATGTGTACAGTTACTTGGGAAAATGTAATTTAATGTCAGCATTACCACCAGTTGTGGAATATGTGAAGACTGGCCTTTGTTTTTAATCAAAAACTATCTTTCCCAAGGGTTTGAATAAAATAACATCAAAGAACTGAGGTTCAGCAAGGGGTGCTTGTAATAATGAAGATACATACTTAATTTTCTATAATAATTACGTACACCTTGCCAACTTACAGTGAAGTATGTTAAGGCCACAATTCCCTATTACAGAGTTCCCTGTGTTTTGTGTATGCTTCATTTTGTTTAGTCAGGACAATTTAGAATTGTAATGGTGGGGTGGTGGCAGGTAACAAAAGGCATTTGTTTCTTTGAAAAAAGAAATTAAACAGGCTCTCTACTAAGAGGTGTAACTTATATTTGTACCTTTCTCCTTTTTGGGGGGCATATTAGGTATACATTCACATTCCTGGTGCTAAAAAATTGATGCTTGAACTGCCATTAGTGATTGGTACTATTCCATATAATGGTTTTGGCAGCAGAAACTCCAGCGTTGCCAGCCAGTTCAGTATGGATATGAGCTGGTTGACACTGACCCTGCCAGAACGGCCTGAAGGTAAAATATCTGAAGTTCTTTCATAATGAAGTTTTACATAGAAAATACCTTAGAACAGGACATATAAGTTATTAAGTTTTGAGTACTACTGCTTCTACAGCTATCTTTATTTTACTTATTACCAGAAAATTATAAAACATTATTTCTGGGCAGAGCCTTGAAAGTTTAACTTAACCAGGACACAAAGTTGCTGATGGCAGATTCAGGAATAAAATTTGAATAAAATTTGATTTGTAATAGTAAAACAAGGAAAAATCGTCAAAGTAAAACTGTAGAGTGTTATGTCTTTTCTATAGCTATATTTCAGTGATATTTGTTTACCTAGACTATAACAGATGTATCTCAAAAGAAGTAGAATATAATCAATATTTTGGTAGTTTTAATAAAAACAGAACCTATTAAATTCTTTGTTGTAATGGGCACAAAAACTGATGATTAGAGGAGAAATGCCATATTTTTATTTTGAAATTTAGTTAAATTTCTTATTTTTTTAAGAGTTCACAAGAGATTAATTTATTTTTGCATGGATTTCTTAGCTCCAACTCCACTTCTATTTCAGCACCACCAAATTATGCAGATGTGGTATCAGAGGAAGAATTTTCAAGACACATTCCTCCTTACCCGCAGCCTCCTAACTGTGAGGGAGAAGTGTGCTGTCCTATGTTTGCCTGCATACAAGAATTCCGGTTTCAGCCTCCACCTCTTTATTCAGAGGTAAACAAAGCAAAAGAAAATTTGACTCATATTGTGCTGTTTTCAAATAATCAGTTGCTGTGGGCCATTCACTAACGTACCTCTTGATGACCCATAATTAGTAGGGGATGCATATAAATTTGTTTTTGCAGTGGTGATAGATTACTACCAATTCATTCACCACATTTTCCACGTGACCTATGGCATCATATATAGCATTACTGATTGCCTTTAAGGTGTTTTATGTGGCCTAATAATACAGAGAACCTAAACAGCCTGCTGGAACTTATTAATAATAGGCTTTGACCAACTTGGCTTACAACCATCATGTAATTAGAGATAGATATTAGAATATTAGAGTAATTTTAAAGACTGGTATAAAAGTAATCTCAGTTTGCTTTTTTGTTTTTTGCAGGTTGATCCACACCCTAGTGATGTAGAAGATACCCAGCCTGTTTCCTTCATTCTCTGAACATCTTTCAGAAATCACCGTGTTCATCATCAAATTAGAATGTTGATTCTTTCCTTCTGTTTTTTTGGGAAAGGAGGGAAGATAAACTTTAGAACATAAATGAACACCAAGACTGAAGGCAACAGAAATTAAAGAATACAAGAACTTTCTAATGGGCCAACAGGATAGTTGCACAAGTTTACACGATGGTTGTATAACTCCATTAAAGGATGGCATGAAGATGTGAGTCACAGAATGTAATGAAAGTCCCGATGGTGATAGAGTAAGTGAAGGCGTGCATGCGCTGACCTGAGAGAAAGGAATCTGTAAACGGTGGAAACACTATGAGAGTTCCCAGAGTGTTTTAAGAAGTGGAACAAAAGTATTCTAAATTTAAGGTGATAAGGACTCTATGGGAGAAGACTTGATTTTGGAGAGGTAACAGGACAAGGGTGTGCATGAATAGGAGAATGGCCTGCTTTGAATACAAAGTGAGACCCTCAGGTTTCAGGGTCTTCATGATTTCTTACCATATTCAGGCCTGAAGTCTTCAAAAGTATCTTTTGATTCCTGATCATATGAGGTCCTGATGAAGTAATACAGTTTTCACTCTTTCAGTAGTAGGTTAAAATGTAGTTTATAAATTGGCTATACAGTATTGTAAAACCAAGAAAGAATTTCTTGAAAAACTTGTCAGTTCAAAGGAGAAAGATGACTTTCAATATGAAAACACCTTTTTGTTGAAAGCTATACATCTTACCCCCTTTAAGTACTTTAATGGGATATGTGTTTGATTTTCCTTATATCTTATCTACCTAAGAGCACATTAGGGAAAGAAGAGGTGAGGAAGTTGGATCTTCAGGATGAATGCCTTGATAACTACCCAGTCCAAAAAAACAAATGCATAAAGCCTTTTTTAGCCTACCTCTAGTGGAGTTACCAGATATGTTTTTAAAACCCTAGACCCGATCAGTCTTCTTTGGAGTTCTGCTACTTAGAGTAGCAGTCTCATCTCCACCTATCACTCAATCTGAAACTGGACCAAGGGAAAAATTCAGAAGATTAACATTAAATGGAAGTAAATATATGTATACCTAAGGGAATTTCAGGATAAACGCAGAATCACAAGAGGCTAGGAATGTCATGTTTTAAAGACACAGACTTGATTCTTGTTAAGAGACTTAAGTCTACTGATGGCATTCAGTGCCGTTGTACATTGTTATTCCAATTCTTCAGTAATTATATTTAAACTGTGATTTTCTTTATTGTTTTGGTGCAATATTTTATTATCATTTAACCTCAGGATATTCAGACCAACAGGATTATGTTGCTGCTAAAAGTCTGAGCAGTGTTTTTACTGTCTCCTGTTCCCCTACTACTCATAGTCACATGTTCACTTGCTTTTCCTCCAATCTATTGGCCATGAGCTAAGAACATTTCTGGACATTAAGTGGAAGGGGGATAGGTATTCCCATGATAGAGATTTTGGACCAGCTGAGTACTTTGGTTTTGTCCATGTCCTAAGGGTTTGACCTAGGAACCCTGGTGCTTTCCCTGCAGAATACTGTACTTCATACACCAGAATGACTAATTTATCTTTCATTCAGTATATTTACTTAAAAATAGAAAAGTTCTTCTAAGGTTAAATTTTGTATTTAAAAATTAGTTGACCATGTGATCAGGGATTTTTCTACAAACATTAGGTAAATGTTGTTTTTCACCCTTCAGGGCATACTTCTGTCTCTGTAATCATGGTAGAGGCATCTTGCATACTTCTCTCTTTGTAAGCCACTGTTTAAAATCACAATGCATAGCTGCTAGGCCAATAATTTTGGTACTGGAATTGTCACAAAACTATTCCTTGATTTGGTTTAGTGGGTTTTTTGGCTTTGTTTTTTGTGTGTCTTTAAGCAGGTATGTGTGTTTAAGTGATGTCTAAACAGTTTTATCTTTACTTTAGGAAAGATTGTCTTCAACTATTTATTGACTAATAAGTTGTAGTTTATATGCCTTGTGAAGACATTGTCCATCTCCATGATACCAAAACAAAGTGAAAGAAACAGGAGGAGAGAGAAAGTTTATTTTGCTCCATATAGAAAAGTAATTACTTAATGGAATCCTTCACTAGGATTCTTTTATTGTCTTTACCAGAGAAATCATGAAGTGCCCCTGCGAAACTGAAGCAAAGCTAACTTTGTAGTACTTAAGAGAGTAGTTAAAAGGTGTGACTTGCCTTATTGAATTGATATTGGTATAACTGACCTTAAGTGGTAGGTTGAAGATACTATTTTGTAGAAAATTCTACAATGGAACAGAAAATACCTGAGAATGAAGATAAACATTTAGCAGCTGTTATTTGCTTGTTTATTCTCCTCTTGCTTTTGTTTAGCTTGAAAAAAAAAAAAAGAGAAAACAGAAAAACGTGGCCTTAGAATTTTTTTTTTAAAGCAAAAATTTGAAATTGAAAATGTGCATCTTTTAGCACACAAAATCCTTCTGTGGGAAAAACTGTACTTTTTATGTTTTCATTTTGCACAATAAAAAACTCAACAGGCAGAGGTTATGTTTTTGATAAGTTAACTATGAAAGCTTTTTTTATTTTTATTATTAAAAATGTAACCCACAGAAAAAAAAAGATTGTATTTTGTACTCTTGTTTGAACCCTATGGGTTCCTTTTGTTAATAAAATCGTTACATTAATGCTCTGAGTTGCCAGTGGTTTTTTTTGTTGTTGTTTGTTTGCTTTAGTTTAAATTATTATAGACTTAGGGAAATCAATACAAAAAAAAAAGTCACTGCTGTTAAGATCCTTTTCTCTTTGCATGCGGTCATGAGGCAAGGCACAGCCCAGGGAGACTGAGCTTATTTTTATAGTGAGCTCAGTTTCCAAGGTAATCAGTTTTCAGCATCCCATGAAGAAAAGTCGTTGAGATGACTAAGGAAGCTCAAAGCTATATTGGTTTTTAAGAGAAAATATCATTTATTCCCATATCATAACAGCTACTTTCTAAAGCCTCCTGAGGTAAGTGACCAGAATCTCGCCAGGATTTATTTAGCAGGTGTGGTTTGCAGTCAAGGGACCCGTACTGGCACGCATTGACTTAAGTGAAGCCCCTCCTTTTTTACATAAATACTCAAGTGAATGCAAGCAATATGTTTTGTACAAGGAAGATGTGATGGTATGTCATCCCAGGAAAACTGCCCAGACCCTGTGACCTGAAAAATTACAACTTTAGTTAAGATCAAGAGTTAGTTTCCCTTTCCAGTTGTTTTTAATATGAGATGACATTACATAATAAATAGGTTGTTTCTATATCCACATTTGTAATAAACATAAATTGAAATATTTGTCTCATGCAATAAATATGGAGGCCAAATATATAAGATCGCCATCAAAATTGTAGTTTACATTGGAAAATTGTGGGTTATAAAATTTAGAACTAGGCAGGACACTACAAAGAAACTAGGACAAAACCATCACGTTACAAATGACACCAAAATCCAGAGAAAGTGTAAATTGAGAGCTTGACCTGAATTCTCTGTGAGGTCCCTGCTTACTATGAGATTTCCTGATTCTACAACTTTGTAGAAGAAATGGAAACAGCCATTGCTTTCAGTTGCATAGTTTGAGAGTTGCAGACCTGGATTTTAAGCATATGATTAGGTAAATCAGGAGTCTCCGATGTTTACAGCTGAAAGCCTGCCTCCTGGAAGGACGCTAGTCTTTAAATTGCTTCTCAAGTGTAGTTAGTAGCTGGAATCCATTTTGAAACGAGATGTATGTTTCTGTCTTTATATTTTGAAATAATTAGACTTAAGTGAATTGCAATAAAAGTACAGGGAAGTCCTGTGTACCCATCACTCAGTCTTCCCCAGAGATAACTATAGTACATTAGCAAAACATTGACAATGTATTGACATTGGCAGGACATTAACAATACAATTAGCCAGAGACCTTACTTGGATTTCACCAGTTGTTGCATGTACTCTTTTTTCTTGTGTATGATTTTGTGTGTAGTTCTATGACATTTTTATCTCATGTAGAGGTTTGTAAAATCATCACCACAGTCAAGACACAGAACTGCTGGATCACTACAAAGAAACTCCTTGGGCTGTCCCTCTGCAGTCTCTACCTCCCTCCTTCCCTTCTCTCAGCCCACCCCCTTATCTGTTTTCCGTCTCTATAATTTGTCACTTTGAGAATGTTAGATAAATAAAATTGTACCTTTTGAGACTGGCATTTTTTACTAAGCATTACACCCCTTAAGATCCACATAAATTGCTCCATACATAGTTTTCTTCCTTTGTGTTTTAGAGGCATTTGCATTTTACTTTGCATTTTGTAAAGGAACTGTGTAACCATTTATATGCACATGATATCCTTGTAAATATTTTTGTTTTGAGAATTACTTTTTATGTAGAAAATATATAAATGCAGATTTACAGAAACTTGTAGGGGCTTATTTTTAACTTGTCAAAATACTTGAAGTATTTTGCCTTGAAATAAGCTATCGCATTATAAATGAGCAAGATATGCCTGTGATGAAATTATAAAACATGAAGAAACTATATTGGGATTCTGAATCTGATAAATTATAACATAAATTGTGAAAATTATGCAGAAAAGAGTTTGCCTTGTGTGTTTGTGTACTAAGTTTTATGGGGGGTTACTTCTTTCTGATCTCTTATTCATTCATTTAATGAGATGATGTCTTGCTGTGTTGCCTAGGCTGTTCTCAAACACCTGGGCTCAAGCAATCCTCTTTCCTCAGCCTCCCAAAGTGCTGAGAATAAAGGCATGAGCCACCACACCTGGCCAATTTTTTTTTTTTTTTTCTTTGTAGAGATGAGGTTTCACTGTTACCCAGGCTGGTCTTGAAAAAGTCTTTAATTACAAAATATGTGCTTATTCTTAATGAAACAGTATTATAAAACAAGTACTATCAAGTTTTTCTAGATGGAAGAACTCTTATTTTATAAAAGCCGATACAGACTAATATTTCCCCAAAACCAGACATGAATCTGCTGGTACTGAGAGGAGGCAGCAAAACAGTGATGGGGTTAGATATAGATTTAAAAAAAGGACTGATTAGTGCCCATTTCCAGAATATCACTATAACTGAATTCATCATGACCTTTTCCTTGTGTCTGTGTTCACTGATGGAGATGTCAAGGAGACAAGATGTCTTACATGGGCAGGAAGTGACATGTTTAAGGCAGCATCTCCCACTGGGAACAGATAAAACATAGATGCTTCTCTCATCCTTGCAAATGCTCTCCACCTCCACCCCGCCCCCGCACACACACACCATTATCTCTTATTTTTTCATTCATACCCTTTACCTTCAGACTGGGTCTATCTCAGGTAAGAATTTCAGCTCTGTTACAAAAGAAAAGAAAGAGCAAAAAATAAGGAAAGAAAGCAAAAGAAAAAAGATGAAGAAGAAACAGATCAAAGGTTTCTGCTTCCAGTAATGTGCTGAAAAAGAAAACATTTGTCCCCAATTTCTTACTAATCTACCCCCAAATAGTACAAGAAGCAGGGAGGTTTCAGAGAAATTTTATTAAATGAGTAAACAGAGGGTAGTAGATGCCATAAATATATCTTTTTCTTTAAAACAAAGACACTGCATGGAATAATAAGCATTTCTTCATGCTGCCCAAGCCCATTTGATCTTTAATGACCAAAAGACATAGGGTGTTCTAGATCAAAGTAATAATGATCACATTAATAGCAAGTCATATACATAGTGGTTAGTAAGTTCTTTACATACATGAACTCACTTTTCCATAACATGAAGGTCTCCACGTTTTTTAAAAATTCTTTTAATTTTAGATGCTTGAATCCATCTAATTGTCTGCTTAAGCGTTCTTATTATAGCTTATTTTTATTAGCTATTACTGCAAATATATGGACTTGCTTGAACTGATTTATTGAGTTGATTCAATACAGTCTAAAAGTTTATGGTCTACAATTAAACCACGCAACACAGCACATGCAAATGCACATACACACACACACACACACACACACACACACACATGGCATGCACGGGCATGCACACAAATACACACACAAATGCTCAGTTTCTTGGCTAGAGACCTTAACCCATGGGAAAAATAACTCAACAGAAATTGCATTGTTTTACACCTGGAAATCAAGAGGGGACACATTATCAACATCAATTTATCCCACTGCTAGAAAAACAAAGCATGAGCCTTATTTTTAGTAACTGATCTATTGGTAGGTAGTAAACAGATAAAGAATAAGGAAGCATTCAGCAAAACAATTCCATATTTCACACACATCCTAAGTCACTGCAGTACAGGAAGTTCAAAGTAAAACCCTAATATTGGACTATAACAGCCAGGGCGTGACTAAGATGGGTCTGGGAGCTCATGGGAGCACATCTAAGACACTGCGCTGAGGATTCACTATTTGAGGACTTTGCAACAGATCCATTCTAATACTTCCAAGGGAGCTACAGTTAGGCAAAAACAACTTAGAAACCTAAACATTTTCCTAATGTCTCTCTCCTCAAATTAAAACAAGTTTTAAAAGTATGTGGAAATATGTGCATATGTGCACATGGGAGGAGTGTGATATTAAGTTAAAGTATCTAGTTTCCTTTATCTTCCTTGGGAGAGGATAAAGCCAAAGATTCCTGGTAAGCCTCTTAAGAGAACATATATCCACAAAGGTGAATTTAAAAGCAAATCTCAACGTCTGTTATTTCACCCCTAATTCAACCATCTGGCCCTCTTACATGTAAGTGCAGAATGCTGGTATCGGGAAACTGTAGCAGCAAATACCACTTTTATCTTATCTGACATAACAAAAATCCTTGGCCATGATGTCAAAAGATAACTTATCTCAAACATGTATGGCTGCAAACGCCAACAGCTGTTCCACGTAGAGAGTGGCAGCATCGTATCAGATTAATGCAATGTTTTAAAGAAAATTAATCTCATTGCACTTACAACCTTTTTAAAAAAACAGAATTATCTTTCCAAGAACAAAACAAAAGTAATTCCATCTGCCAATGAGAAGATGTTTAAAACATTATCTATATTGAACGGGAGGATTTCTAATGTCTCAGATTTGCCACTGAACACAAGAAAGTCTCTGCGAAGAGAACTGAGTTGGTGGGAGGCAGGCAACCCTCCTGTTAGCCTTCTTTCTCCAGTCTTGGCTAGCTAGAGATACTGGGTCTTTGAAATTCAGCCTTAGCCTGGCTGGTTTCAAGACAAACAGTGCCTTCACTGGCTCCAAGAAAGCAGCTGGTGAGAGCAGCAATGTTATTGCCACATGTCTGGTCTGAGTCTGGACACCTGAGTACCTGCCTTGCTCAGACGTTGCCTCTCCTTAGCACTATGACTCACACACAGGGCTGGGTGTGTCCTGGGAGGAAGCCCTTCCCAGACAGTAGCCCACTTAGCTGAGATCCAAGCCTCAACTCCAACAACAGAAACCCCAGTGAGAGGAAGGTACAAGAAATTCCTTAAATTGAGGAATAAACCAGAAATGGCAAAAATAAGGGTTCCATATATTGGATAAGTTCACTAAGAGGAAATAGTCTCTTTTTACAGGTGTTGTGTGTGTGTGTATGTATGTGGAGGAGGTGGTTGTAATTTTTTTCTTTGCACCTGATTTTTTGTGAAGAAAGTTTATATCTTAAGACCTAAACAATCCCAAAGTTGGAGCCTCTCTTCTTACCAAGCCAGGGTCCTGATTTTGTACCTAGTGATTTCCTGACCTTCCCAAGTGGAGCCAGGTTCTCCTGATTTGCCCAAGTTTTCCTGGTTCCAGCACTGAAAAGTCCCACATCCCAGGGCCCCCTAAACTCAGGCAAACGGGCACAGTTGGTCACCATACCTTCACTCCTTCCATCAGGGGCAATCCCGCTTCCCACACCCACAGACACCAGCTGTAGACCTTCACGAAGTTGCCATCACCTGCCTCTGAGCTTCCAGCACCAAATTCCTCCTGCTGTCACTCCGCAGCCCCCATGCATAGTGTCTTCCCAGAAGTGAATAAGGACACATGGATGTGTTCTGAGTGCTGGGCCCCTTTGGCCATTGGCATTTGGACTGTAACCACCACAGAGGCCAGCTTTACAGCTGGCTCAGTTTTCATCGTCCCCCATTCCAGTGTCCTCTCCTTCCCCATTCTGTTGTGAAGGCCTAGCCTGTCCTGGTCCTGCCCACAGGGATTTCCAGGGATCAAGACCTGGCTCTAAATCACAGGTCACGCTGGCATATACCATATCCTCCAAGGACTTGAGTTCTGGGCACAAATATACATGGTCAGAGACCACAGACATGCTTTCTCAGTCTGTCTTCTATTTTCTGTTGTCTCTCTCTCTCTCCCTCCCTTTGGCCTACAAGAAACCAGGACCTGATTTCCCAAGAGTTGCTAGGTCCCTTTCTTCCTCTTGTAACTTTTTCAACAGTGGTCTAGGATAAGTGGGAACTGGGCCCTCTCACTGCATGACCACAGGATCAGATGGTACACTCATATATACAAGGAATAACTACAAAGGGTGTGAATGTGCTTGAAGGACATCCAGCATTCTTCTCTTGAAATGGTTGTCAGAGCCTGTGACTTAGTCTTCTGTCTTCACTGGTGAAGAGTCTTTATCCTTTGAGACTAGAATTGATGCTTTGAGAATACCCAAGTTTCCCCAAAAACAAGCCTGGAGAATAAAGCTGGGGGTGGCACTGATGAAACCAGGTAGAACAGAGGAGGACAGTGGCGAGGTGGGAGGTGTGTCTGACGTGATACCTTACTCACGTTTCACCCTACCTAGGTGATGCTTCACCCTACCTAGGCGCTTTAGGTGATGGAGGGAAATTGAGTCCCATTAAAAATAATATCCCCGTGTTGTTGGACTTTCACCCCAACTGGCTCTTGAAAAATTTTACCGTTTTGTCAAGTCACTTCCCTACTCCTAAGAATTTCCTGGAAGTACCCAAGAATATGTTAATTCCCACTACCTCCTAGCATCAGCTCTGATACCCTTAAAGTCTTCACAAACCCAGGCTGAGGTTGATTTTTAGCAAAGGAGAGAAGAACAATTTCTTTAATTTTATATTTTGTTTTTCAGACCCCCTAAAAAATGACTTTTTGAGTCCCACCTTACTGCCTTATTTTTAGAGGATCTGCTGTTTTCAATTTTTTTCATTGGCAGATTTCCATCACCCTAAGACTCAGATATGCAAGCTTGGGGCTGGGCCGCTGGCAAAGTTAAGTGGCCCATACATAGACCTCAGATTCTCAACTGGCTTCTGAGACTACATTTCTGGGACTGAGCCAAACTTCTCTTCCCTGGCATCCTCTTACCTGTGGATGAGTCTGCCCAGACCCCAGAAGGTCACCAGCTATTTTCGAGACATCTGCATTCATCGCTGAGTTCTGGCTCCGAGTCAATCTGGGTCCCCCTCTAACTGCACTTCAGAGAATCACAGAAAAGTAGGAGTGACTACAGGAGGGGCCTAACACCAACCCTCAGAGAGGCCTCTGCCCCAGACAGCTGATGACCCCTGCTGAGCAAAAGGTGGGACAGAGAAGCACACCAGGTAGTTCTCTTTCTACCTGAAACATCCAGAACCTGTGGGCAGGAGACCAAGGGCTGATATATTTTGCTGATGAGGAGAGCAGCTTAGCTGTGGGTCACCGCCTGCTGAGGACAGGTCCAGCAGAAGTCATAATGGGGGACTCCAAGACACTGAAAGAAAGCACAGGGTCACCTGCCCAGGTAGCAACAGGAAGAAACTGGACACTGCCCCCAGGCTTGATTTGAACTTCACCTCACATCTCACTGCCCATTCTGTTGCCATCTGGGCTTCATAGCAAAGCATTCAGGCCCCTACTTAGATAGTACAGTGTTAGGAATGTAGCACTTATAATGAATCTGGCTGATGCAACTTTGTTCTGTCTCCTTTTCACCTATTTGGTTGGGATTGAGGGGTTCAATACCTAAATAAGCTTCTCCTACAAAAAGCCTCCATGTGTGCTTAGTGTGGAGACTCAGAAGCCTGGAGAATTTTTATATTTATTACAGAGAGAGACAAGCATCCATTCTGTGTGTTTCCATTAACACAGACTGGCAATTAATGCGTTTGGTTCAAAAGCCTTCAAACATTTGTACATCCATTTGCACGTTTAAATGGCTCTGTATAACAGTCAAGCAGGTGGTTAACTATATGTATATTAAATTCATAGAGAAACTGGTAATTTTCAATTATAATTGTCAGTTCACAGTTTATTACATGATAAGAATTTTTTGAATAGACCCATTAGCTGATTTAGTTAGCCAGGGTTTTTATAAATCATGGTTTATTTGCTTATTCTACTTATAAAAGAGAAATTTTCAGTATTCTCACATGAATCAATAAATATTTACTTTGGTCTTTATTCTGCTCAAATACCAAGTTTGACAATGGATGAAATATCATTGAGTTTTCTTAAACAGCTGTTTGAATGCGCCTGTTTTATTAGTTGTTTTGTTTAGTATTATTACTCAGATAATGGTTTAAAAGTTTTATTCATTTGCTATTAATTTGTTTTTTATAAATAAAGTCAAAATAGGGCTGAATTGCAGTTCCTAGTAATTTTACAATGTATTGTACTTTCTGGTAATATGTTTTGACAATAGAAACTTCCAAGCCAATGAAAAGCTATCCCATTTTTCTAAATGATACCCTCTAAAGCAAAACTCTGAAATACATGGCAGTAACTTGTACATAATAAAATTTGATGATTTTGTTACTGTGGATAATATTTCTTTTTCCTAGGCAACAGAAATAATTTAAATGCCTCTCATTTGGCTTTTACAGCACAAAAGGCAATGCAAGACACCAGATCGATGGAGGAGAATACTGAACTGGTGTTGATAAGAGGAATGTCATTCTGAAAAGTACCTTCCACAATCTCAACCATTGTCATTTCCTCTTGATCCCATTTTCTTGAATTTCTCTGTTGTAAAAAATGATGAAGTAGGAACTTGCTATCATCTAAGCATGTAAAGAAAGCTAGTGGAGGATTTTCAGGTAGTTTCAAAAAAAACCTCAGAATCCCACAGGATCTCCTGATAGTCCATCATATCTGCAATTGGATGCTTCTTCCATCATTGATACCCTTCCTTCTCAGTGCTCTCTGTCTCAGTCTTCTGGGCACAGATTACTTAAGCAATGTAAGAAATGAGAGCTGTCTACCAGTCCCTCAACCTGTTCCCTGTTGGTTTTGTCAAACTTTTTCCTACTAAGGGAAGGCCTATGTGACAGGGCATAGTTGGCCACCACTCCCATGACTGATGCCTTCAAGATGGCCACTCAGAGGCAAGACCTGGAGAAGAATCTCTCTAAGTCATTCAGCTCTGGATGAACAGATAATGAAGGAAAACATTAGAAATAAGTATTTTATCTCAGATCTCTGGGAAATACTGTAAATCATTTTCACCCCATCACAAAGTACTACATATTTGAAGAGGCATACATTTGTTATTAGTATCATTTAAAGGTGATCCTATGACTCTCTCCTGTTAGCCCCTTGACAAAACTTTCATTGTGAGTGACATAAAGCTCCAACCCTGACTTAGCATCAATTGTCTGCTTTATTTGCAAAGGTTTAAGTGATCAAAAGGGATTCTCTCTTCATTTGAGTCCATTGATGGTAATAGATGGGACATTGTAGGAAAAAGTGCAATGCTGTTCTAAAACTATATGTTTACAGGCAACTGAAGAGTATTTCTTGGAAAGAAAGATAAGTATTTTTTCTTCAGCAGTGAAAAACAGATCAAGTTGGAGAATTATCTAAGAGACGAGACCAACAGAATGAGAGACTTGTCTGTAACTCCTGGCTTCCCAAGTTAAACAACCTCAGGCATGCACTCAACTTCTCTTAACCTCAGCTTCCTGTCTGAAAAATGAAAATAATAATATAGTCTCAATAGCTGTTTAGAAAAATATTGGGGTAATATCCACAATGCCTCAATCCTCCAAATCATAAAGCCATAATAAAAGTACTCAACAGGATGTTAGATGAATCTGGAAAAGTTTACATTATTCAGTTACTTCAACAATTAGATGAGTTAAACTTCATCTCAGGGAGATTTAACATTTAGACTCCTTCTCCGCCTATCCCTGACTTGTCCCACTACTCAACGAACTCCCCAAACAAACCCTCTTTTCTTCTCTTACAACAGCCCTGCGGGGGTGAGGGGGTCCTATGTGGCCACTACATAGGACCAGTGACAGACTTCTGCCAACCAGCCAAAGCGGTACTGCTCAGGAGAGAAGGTGAGAAAAGAGACCTTGGGGAGAGCTTTTTTTAAAAAAAATATTTCTGTAAAAGGCTTCAGCATTCATTATTGAAGGTCAATCCATTGTCAGCAGGTGATCTTCTATTAGTGCTGGGTAGAAAAGAAGAAAAAATACCACAATGGTCACCTTACAAGAAGAAGCAAAATTGGAGCGTTTTAAATAACAATCTTACTAATGTATCTGCATTTTCAGGTTTGGATATCACTTTAAGTGTGATTCTGTGTAGGTCAACAAAGGCCCTACCCCATAGAAGTTTTACACTAAAAATTTTTTTTAAACTATGAAGTCTTTCTAACTTAGAAAATAAGAAGCCCGGGCAACTTGGCGAGACCTAGTCTCTCCAATAAAATAAAAAATTGCCAGGCATGGTAGCCCGCACCTGTAGTTCCAGTGACTCAGAAGGCTGAAGCAGAAGGATTGCTGGGGTCCAGCAGGTCGACACTGGAGTGGCCGTGAGTGTGCCACTGCATTCCAGCCTGGGCGACTGCACTCCAGCCTGGGCAACAGAATGAGACTCCAACTCAGAGAAGAAGAAGAAGAAAATAAGAATAAATTAAAACATTCATATTCATCATCCAGTTTTTCACCATTCATATTTTTCTTAATCTGCTTTAGACATTTAAATATAGAAATAAAACCTTTTAGATAGAGCCAAAGACCTGGTTGCAGTTCTCTTGCTTCCTTCCTGTCTTGTTACTTCCCAGGTGAGACCACAGTACCAATGTTATATGCCTCCTTCTTGTCCACAATTTTAGAATCTTATTATGTCTCCCACTTCAGAAACAATGTAGGGTATCGGCATGTGTGTATGTGTATGTGTGTGTTGATGCTATACATAAATACTTCATACTATTCTATATCTCTGCAAATAGCCTCTAACAGCTTCTGCTATGTTTTCTGGATTTATTCATGGTGATACAGATAGATCAGATTCACTGTTCTTATTACATTTTTATAGATTGTTGTAGGATCTACAACAATTCATTTGAAACATGCATTTTTGAGACTCCTCCTTTCCTGCATCCTCACCAATACTTAGTATTTCCAAAGTTTTTAATGTTATTAAATGCTCCCTTATTATTTTAGATTTAATTTCCATAATTACTAGTGAGGTTGAACAATGTTTGATATGATTATTGTCCATTTATGTTTTATCTTTTGTGAAATCTCCTGTTCCTACCCTTTGCCCATTTTTAAAATTAGTTTTTATTTTCTTATTGAAACAAATGATTCTTTATCCTAATCCTCTTGTCGGTTATATATGCTCAAATATCTTAATGGAGGAAACTTTTCAAAAACTTACATTTCAGATAGATATATCAGCTAGGATGCCCCTTTTAGATCCTGACATAGAAATTTCTGTTACTAGCATACTCATTTACTCATATATTGTATACTCATCCATGACTTCATTTGGCTAGTATTTTTTGAGTAGTACACAGCATGAGCCATCAACTGTGATAGGCTTTGGGACAAAATTAAGATAAATAAGATGCTTATTTTTCAGTTGGAAATGTAATCACAACAGATACCTAAAATGCATGATAAAATATAATATGGACCATCCACAGCTGAGAAAACCTGTGCTTTTTGACATTCCATTGTAATAATGGCATGAGAACCTTCTTTTGAAAGTTGAGTAGAAGTTGGACAACAAGAATAGGTCCATGACATTTGCCTGGAAGAAAATTTTCATGAGAAAATATTAATCCATGTTCTGAGTAAATCATTTACATAATTAGTCTCCTTTATCCTTCAGGCAATTTGGAAAAATGATCATCATCATATTTTTGTATGCTAGGGAGCTTAAGAAACTTGGCAAGTTTCTCAAAACTAGTTAATGTTATAATTTCGGGTAAAACCCAGGTTTTATTGACTTCATAGCTTTGCTCCTAACACCCCACTACACCACCTCTCAAGACCCTGATAGTTTGGAGGAGAGGGATACACAGGCCATGGCAACAGGCTGGTGGGCAGAGCCCAGTGCCACTTGCTGCCTGGACACACGGTACACTATAACTAGAATGAGGGAGATGTCTCAGATTGCAAGGGGCTCAGGGTCAGCCCCCAAAATGTGAACTTCTTATGGTGACATACAGGGAGCTATTCAGTAGACCTCTGGGGTACAAAAGCAAGATGATTATTTGTCAGAGCAGTCACGCCCAAGTGAGAGTTTTAACAGAATGACCTGTGAGAGTGAGAAGGTGAGCCAAAAACTAGAACAACTGTTTTTTTTCTGTGTTTGGTTTGGTTTTGTTTTTCTTAAGATGATGAAAGTTTAGAGAGCAGGAAGCCTGGATGCACAACTGCACAGATGAGAGAGTCCATGGAACTCTGAAAGTTCTCAATAAATATTTATGGAAAGAGTATGTATATGAAAGGCAGAAATAATAAAAATATATATGTAACATGGGTAAGTAGTCCAGGGAAAGGTACTTTACCAAAGAGAAAAGCACTTAACAGGTCACTCTTATTTTCTTTTAAAATGTCTTTCTTTCTCATGACTGTTTACTTTTCTGTATCTGCATTGTAGAATAAGGTACAAGGGCCATCAATTTCATTTTCTTTTCTACACATTTGAGCCTATTCCCAGATGTTCTAAGAATTGAACAGAGTTACCCTTTACCTCCAGCAGGGGCTTCCAAGCTGACATAGAAGGGACCTAACATGATTGAAACTGACTTACTCATGTTGCAGAGGAGGAAGCCAAGGCCGAGGAATTAAGAAATTTGCCCAAGGTCACTGAGCACTTTCTTTTTGGAAATGTCCTACTTCTCATACTGGAATTTACCTCTAGAGCTGAGACATGCTCAATGTGCATATGTTAATATTAAGAAAAAGAAGCAAATATGCACGAGTCCTTTACAGATCTTAAACCTTCAGATCTTGTCAGGAAACCCAAGTTCCTCTGTGACTCTATCACAAGTTTCCTTCCTTTTAGGAAGACTCTTCCTAAAATAAATGGAACCTGAAACTAAGATACGATGATTATGTCACCCAGGGTAGAAAGTTGATCTAATAGAGTCAAGGAGACATCCAATAACCCTTCACATCTGTTCGACTCTTGGGAGATAATAAAGCCCTTTGAGTCCATTGTTTCATCTGGCCCTTACAAGGAGACTTTACAGATGAAGCTTAAGAATCTAACCGATAGTAAAGGCCCCACAGATAGTGGAAGTCTCACAGTTAGTGTATGTCCTACAGATAATGAATGTCCCACACATATTGACTATTTCACAGGTAGTGGATGTCCCATAGTTGGTGAATGTTTCACAGATAGTGGATGTCCCATAGATAGAGAATGTCCAATAGACAATGAATGTAGAGCCAAAATTTGCTCCCAATTCTTGCAATTCCAATGAAGTTCTTCCCAGCATCTTAGAGATTTGAGAATACCTGGATATATATAATCTCAAAAAGGACATGTCTCAATCGCCATCAGTCAACATGATGTTTATTTGCTTATTTACTTGCTTATTTATTCAATTTGTTTTATTAAGAGTTTACTTGCTAGACACTATACCAAGCATGTAGAGGAAGCTTAATTATTATGATGCATTTCAGTCTTTTTACATTAACAAGGGATGAGACCCTTGACTACTAAACTCTTTCTGTCTTCCAAGGTAACTCACCTCCTTGAAAACTCATCCTCATGATCCCAAGAGCACCAAAATATTTTTCATTAGAACTAGCTAATGTTTGGAGTATGTCAGCATCCAGTACCCTTTCTCAACTTTCTGTGCACAGTGTTCCTTATCACTCCATTAGCGCCACTACGTGCCAGTCAAGTCATCCATACAGTATTGAGTTTAGCACTATTGACAGTCTGCTATTTTAAAAATGCAAATATATGTGAAGAAGTAAAACATAACACTTTTAACAACTGCTATAACTCCAACAGAGATTTTAGCTGTTTTTTCAACTTGCTTGATTATAAGCGTCCTCTGGGATGTGTGTTAAAAGTGAGATTCCTGGACACCACATTATATCTTCTGATTCAGACCTGCCAAGGAAGAAAGACTTTGGCAAATCCAGAAATTCTGGGAAATGCTGCCTTAGTCTATTGCTACCAATGTGAAAATCAGAAAGAAGAGCTTGAGACCTTGAACTCAGAAATCTCAGTTTTGAGGAATATTTGGAAGCAGGAAACACCAAAAAGTGTTCAAAGTTTATAAGTTAGGAAGATGACGGGCCTGGATGTGTTGTCAAGATAAGATAGGCTGGGAGATGGGCATTGGGGATCAGGAATGAGGCAAGGAGTGGGAAGGACAAAGATGAAATTGATGAAAATTCAGGAAACAGGAAGGCTGGTCGGGAGGGAACAGGAAAGCTGGTCAGGAGGTCAATAGCTCTGGAGACAAGCGCTCAGCTTGGCCCATAGCCATTTTATCCCATATACATATTTACTGGCCTAATGCAAAGTCATATAGAACAAGCCCACTTGACCTTGAGCTGCTCATAAACAGAAAAACTGGCCTAATGCCCATGTTGGCTCCACAAGGAACTGAGTTAGCCATTGATAATACACAAGCGGCCTTCAGATCTTGTCAGGAAACCCAAGCTTCTCTGTGGCTCTCTCACAAGTCTGCTCCTCTTGTGGCAACAGTGAGGAAAACTGGTAGGAAAGCGTTTACAAAGGCTCTTGTCAACAATCTGTAGGCTCCCTTGCCTGCTTCTTGCACTGATTAAGATAACCAAAATTGCCATTATCTCAGCTCTGAAGCAGTCTTTTATGTTAAAAGAACACTCAATGCTTTGGTTTGGTATTCTCCAAGAGCAACAACTGACAATTCCCAAGACTGACAGCCTTGAGAAATCTATAAAAATAGAGTATGTCTCATTTTAAGAACAAAAGCAAGGAAAGATTTCAATTAATCAACTTTAAAAAAAAATGCTCATGCATGCTTATAAGGGTGCAAAATAAGATCTCATACTCTGAAAGGGAGAAGGAAGTCTCTTCATGGAGTCCAAATTTACCCCAATGTTTTCATCGTCCTTTACGTTAAATCATCTGGAAATTACTTTTACATGAAGAACCCCTCTAATCTTTGGAATGAAACAATGAGGTAGAAATGATTATTCCCAATTAACAAGAGAGAACATTGAGATTCAGAGTGATTGTGCAACTGAAAATGGGAGACTGGGTAATTTAAACACAAAGAAACAGATACACGATGCTACTTAACTTGTAGAACTTCCTAAATACTAATGGAATTTCCTAGGTACTAATGAGAGTGTTCTGATAACTGCTATCTCCCAACTCAATCATAAAAGTTGGCAACTTCTCTTACACATCTTTGCCTCCCTGTATCTTAACATTGAGTTCACAAAATGTTTTGTGAATGAATGATTTTAATGATTGTATCCTGGGCAATCTCTAAGAGCCATTTTTTTAAGACTTTCGGTTGAGTCTCAGGGCTTCACTCCCACCAAATCATTTGCCATCAGACTAGAATCCAGTGAACCCTCTTCTCTAATCTCAAACAGCATCTCACATTGCATCTCAGAGACACGTCCCTTGAGACATGAACAAACTACTAAGTCAGGTCACCATAATGTTCTAATACTATGGCATTGACAAGTAGACAATTAGATGAGTCACTGGCCATGGGGTGATGTCTGAGCGCCTTTGTCAGACTACCAGGTCCCAGCAGGGTGGGAGTTACGTATAACTGAAAATCAGCCACAAAGTAGCACCTCATCTTTGCTTCAAGAAATCCCTTCCTGTGAGATGAGTCCATGAAGCCACTTCTGCCCATGGAACTTCGTGGAGCCCATTCACAGAGGCAGGCAAGCTGTTCTCGAGATGCCTCCCGGAAGAGGGACTCAGCAGCCAGTTTCCAGCTTTCCCACTTTTGGCAAGTGGGAACACTTTTCTGAGTCTCAGTTTTCACGTGTGCTGAAAAGCAGGGAATTGCAATGCTACTTTCATCATTGGATTGCTGTGACATTTAAAGAATATATTTTATATAGAAGAGTTGATAGCCCGGTGCTTGGCACATTATATGCTTTTGACAAATGTCAGTTATTAAGATATTTTTCACTCTTAAAAACATTTTTTAGCCGGGCTTGGTGGCTCAGCCTGTAATCCCGTGCCTTGGGAGGCTTAAGTGAGTGGATTGCCTGAGCCCGCAGGTTCGAGACCTGCCTGGACAATTTGGTGAGACCTCATCTCTACAATAAATAAAAAATTAGCCGGGAGTGGTAGTGCGCGCCTGTAATTCTGGGTACTCGGAAGGTTGAGGCGGAAGGATCGCCGGAGCCCAGCAGGTCAAGGCTGCGGTGGCCGGGAGCGGCCACTGCACTCCAGTCTGGGCGACAGAGTGAGACTCCAACTCCAAAAAAAAACCAAAAACCATTTTTTAAAAATTAAATGGATTGTCTAGTAAAGAACTGCTGCATAGCAGTTAGACAATGTTAAATAGTGTATGTGAGGCATTTTTGCTCTTCACGGGCTCCTGGAAACTGAGCTCCATGAGTGATCTCAAAGAAACCCCAGATAGCACCTCTCCCTTTAGACAAGAGGAAGTACAGGCCAGAGAGGTGGCACTATCCAGAATACATGGAAGACACACTAGGGTTAGAACTCAGATATCCTCATGGATCACCTCTACTCGCTCTAATACAACATACTACTACTATTCATGGATCACATTGTCTCTTTGGTGACCAAATAAATGCTTCTTTGGAACTCAAACACATTCTTGTTAGCAATGAGAATTGTCAAAGATTAATTTAGATGACTCTTCAGTCTTTCCATTTTAAAAATTCTTTTGCTCTTATAAATCCAAGTACACCCTTTAAAAGTTTTAGCACAGATTTCTGCTAGGCAAAGCATAAGAAATTATCAAAAGGGGGTATTTCAGTAACATCTGAGGCTAGAGAATATTCATGTCTTAACTTCCATGAAGAGATCTTGTTTAGTGAAATTTTAATCCAGGATTTCAGCCCATAGACTTCATGTCTTGATGACATTATGGGGGGTCGGGGAAGATTCCTCTGTAGAGATCCTTCATGAGACAAATGTGACTGTTAGAACACTTAGATGCCAAGCTCCCTTCTCTCTTACTGCAGTGACATACATCCTTCAGAGAGGTGCTTCAGCTAGAGACTTTAAGGTTCAAAGGTCCCTGTGCTAGTATGGAGACAATATTTCCATGGGGACAGGGGTCATGCCTGACTTTTTTATTACTGCATTTTAACACCTGAAGCGTGGGATAATAGGGGATCAGAAATACTTGCTGTGGCTCTTGATGCTTAGAAGCAAGTTTTAGAATAGAAGACATTTATCAGACTTTTGGTCTTATCATAGAGCTTAGCAGGTCAACAAGAATAATAAAACAGCAACAGCAAAACAACAGAAAACACTTGACTCCCCAACTCTGGACTCTGTCCTCTATTCTCCAGGCTGTTGAGTTTGTTTGTCTACCTTTGCAGATATCTGTAGCATAATTGTTTGGGTGTGCCACTTCAGTCTGTTTCTGGGTGTCACGCTATCTTCTAGGAATTCACACAATAAACAGGTTTTGGAAGTACGCCAGCTTGTTCTCGGACTTCCTTTTCACCAGTTGTTTTTCAGAATTTAGGTCAGTTTCTATCTCCAGAACTTCCCATCACCTGTTACTGGATTTCAGCTTTGGTTTTCTCCACGGGACACAGCACAAACATTGTAACTGGGTCACTCTCTGACTTAAATCACCTCTTGCCTCATTGTGAAAGGTAATCAGCTTACCTTTTACAACAGAAGGCATTGGTGTGGCATATGGAAGCCTGAGCAAACTTCCCATTGAAAAGAGTCAAGTTTTTTAAAAGAAAAGTGAAGAAGCAGAACGCAATGGCAGGCAATAGCACAGTGTTTACATGAGACAAAAATTCCAATTAAAAAAAAAAAAAACCCCGTCTGTTGATGTCACAGCGATTTTGTCTTTATGTTATGGGGGAAATTGATCCTGTGGTCAAGATGGTTAAGAGAAGCCTCTCAGGTTCAGTTCCCATGTGGGAAGAAAGACAAGGTATAGAAGAAATAAGTGGAAGTTTCCAGTCACTTCAAAGGTGACCTTGTTTCCAAACTTCCTGACAATGGTGTTTTGGTTTTATTATCTCGCATCTCACTGCCACAATCTCATCTTTTCTAGTTGGAGGCTGAGTTTGTTGGAACAAAGTTATTCTCATGGCTTCTGGAGAACAGTTTGTCATTCAAAAATATTTATTGTGTGCCTTGTATATGCCAGTTACTGTTCTCATTACTGCAGGGATCAAAATATCCATAGAGCTTATGGCCTCTTGAGGGAAACCCGACAATATATAAATGAACAAATAAATAAATGAGGTAATTGCAAGCTTTGGTTGACATTATGAAGAAAATGCACAGTAGGAAGGAGAGAAGTGGCTGGTTGAAGGTGGGCCCCTTTGACAAGGATCGGGGAAGGCCTTGTAAGGCTACATCAGCTGAAATGGGGAGGGCCAGCAGGGACAGTGTTCCTGGAAGAGGGGCAGGTGCAAAGTTTCAAGATGGGAAACCACTCTGCAGAGTGCAGTGGGCAAAGCATTGGGAGGGGAGGGGAGGAAAGGGAAGGAAAGAAGAAAGGAGGGGAGGGGAGGAGAGAAAGCAGAAGGGAAGGAAAAAACAGAGCATGAAGAGAAGCAAGATGCCCATCCATCAAGCAAACAGGCCCTGCGCATAAGGAGAGCCCCATGTTTCTCTAACTCAGACCAGGTCCTAAAATTTCTGTCTGTGAAGATGATCCCTGACATGTCATAGAATATGACTAGCAGGCAAGGTCCTAGTGAGAGACAACAAATGAAAGGAAGTAACATCTAGACATTTCTTAGTGCTGTTTTGTTGTCTGTGGAAATTAAAAACTTGTTTGAACCCCCAAATGGCAACAATCCTCCATAAATCTGATGGATCTTAAAATTCTGGTGAGTGCCCAAGTCAAATATCTTGCTAAAGCTGGTGGAATACATAGCTGAGTCTGGAATAAAACAACCTGACTTTTTCATGCCCCTCTAATGTGGTAGGACAGTGTCAGACAAAAGCCATGAACTTGGCCTCTGCCTAATTGCTGTGTGACTTTGAATAAATGAATTAGCTTCACTGAGCTTGTTTCCTCTTTTGTAAAATCTCTACATGGTTACTATGGGAAATTCCATGAGATGATAGTGGAGTCTCTGGTAACATTAGTTTTAGCTCCTCTTTCCTCCCTCCCTTGCCATGTAGACAGTGGGAGAATGAACTTCAAAGAGAAGACAGAGGCTATTTTTAAAAAGAGAGGAAAAGGTAGTATTGTGGCAGGACCTTTCTTCATGTCCAGAACTAAACCTGAAATACAGCATCTGTTCAATAAATATCCCTTAGGCAAATGAGTTCTTAAAGGGCCTGAATCCTCTACAGAAGGACTAGGTGCAACATTTGAAGGGCCCTAGGGGGTTTTGTTGACGCAAGTTCACTCCCATTTGGTTTGGTTTGTGGCTTGTGGGTCTTTCTCTGGTTTAAGATCAGTCAGGAAGCAATGGGAGGTCAGTAGGGGAAGGAGGAAAGACACAAATCTTTGCCCTGTGGGAAACCTATTCCTCAAAGGTTATGCACATGGCCAGGGAATTCTTTGATGCTTGGCTTGAAGGACCTGTTACTTTTCAAACAATTAAATAACTTTCACTGTTGATATAAAAATTCTGAAAGTACAGGAAACTGGAAAAGACAACAACTCCACACTCAGAGGAAAATTGCCATTTTGGCATTTTGTTTGTTTAAACTATGTGTTTTAACATCATTGAGATCTCCATGTGAGCTCATTCACAAGAACTTCCTCCTCAATTACTACACTGGAATCTGGAAGGTTCTTCATCAACTTAATTTTTTGGCAGTATAATAGTCCAGACTATGAATGCACAATAATGAATTTAATCTGCATCCTCTTGTTGAATGTTCAGATTATATCCAGTTTGCCTGCCATAGTCCCTTTGCTTTTTTTTTTTTTTTACTTCACATGCTGAACCTGAGGAAAGATATGCAACAGAGAAGATGAGCATGTGATGTGAGATTGTGTGATCCATCAGCCTCCACTGAGCAGCAGGCCCCTATTGTTCCTGGTCACCACCCCTGAAAGCTGCCTTCACAGGGTACCTTCTCTGAGAACAAGCCTAGGACTGTTGTCCTGAGTGGCACTGGAATTACCAGACTCCTAATGGGGTGAAGGGAGAAAGGGTGGGAAGAGGGAGTATGGGGTGAGGCTGCCAGCTCAGGGTCTGCACAGGTGGACTTGTGTGTCCTCACTGAGCTTTCCTTTCTCCAAGACTCAGGTAAGCAGATGACCCTCCTCTCCTCTGCATTCTGGCTAGACATCCAGACCCTGCAGAGTTAGCCACTACTCTCTTATTTGATGCCAGAATGCACTCAAACTCAGCTTTATAAATTTGAGGCTTCATAAGAGCTAAAAGCCAAACTATCTGTTTATAGAATGGCTGCTGTCAACGCTGGGCAGATGGTTGATTTCCTGGAATGGTAAACTCTCTTCCTTCTCACCTCTGTCTGGCCCTCTCTCTACCCCAGAAGAAGAAGGGAGGACTCTAAGCTCCTTCACGCCCCTCTCAGCTTCAGAGAGAGCATACTAATTCGATCATAACTTTGGTTGCAACTGGGGACACATGTCAATGTTTTTGTATCTATTGCTTGGGAGCTAGGGTTGCTATATTTCTCTTTACTTCCCGAACACTGAGCATATTTCTGGGTCCAGAGCAGTTTCTCAAAAAATATTTGTAGGCCTTTATTTGCAAAGAGGAAGATAATTAAAACTGATTTTTTTAAAATGAACACTGTGTCAACACAGTGAGTGCTATGACCTTCAGAGGTCACACAATTACTGCAGTCCCATTGGTTAACATTGTTCACAACCTGTTTTCCAAACCATCTCTTGGAATTATCTTCAGAGGCAGATTCTAAACCGTACATGAAAACAAATGTGATGACTCTTGGTAGAACCTCCTTTTGGACGGTTGTAGAATAACTCAGTGTGATCCCTTATTACTCACCCGATTTGGCTCTGCACAATGACTGGCGGTTTCTAAAAGCTAAAGTTTAAGAATTTGCTGGCATGTAAGTTATTCTGCTGCAGAGCTTTCCGGGAATTCCCAAAGTGCTCAGAGCACTGGCAGCAGGGCTGGATTAATGGGAAATTTCCCATCCAATCTGTTGGGAAGGAGTCCAGGTCCATATGCCTGGAACAGGTTGGGAGCCTTGGTGATCACATCAGTCCCATAACACACACAATTTGCCTGCAACTAAAAAACCAATTCTACCATCCCCCAAATACTTCACCACCAATTTCCAACTAGCCTATTCACTGTATGAAGTTTAACAGAATCTAATGGGCAACTTCTCTGTCTTTGCTGAGTTAAATAGGACACATAATTACACTCAGCCCGAGGCCACACTATGAAAGGTCGAGACAGACTATTGCTCTTAATGAAACCCCAAAAGAGGTACCTGGAAAATTATTTTAGGAAAGAGTAAATTTGAAAGGAAGTGGTTTCTTGATATTTTATGGCAGATAATAGCTCTCTAATTTAGAGCTTCTTTTCTTTTGATAAAAACACAGTCTTTAACAAAATTGTAGGAGGAATAATTTAAGAGCTATTATAGACCAAGTTGTGCCCCCCAACTCAATTTTTATGTTGATGTCCTAACCTCTGGTGCCTCATAAGGTGACTGCATTTCCAGATAAGGCCTTTAAAGAGATAGAGTGGAAATGAGGTCTTTAGCATGGGTTCTAATCCTATGTGACTGATGTCCTTATTAAAACAGGAGATTTGGACACAGACACACACAGAGGAAATACCATGTAGAAGACAGTCACCTGCAAGCCAAGGAGACAGGCCTCAGGGGAACCAACCCTGCCAACACCTTGATCTCAGCCTTCCAGCATCCAGAACTGTGAACACATAAAACTCTGTTATTTAAGCCACCCATTTTGTGGTGCTTTGTTATGACAGCCTTAGCAAAGGAATACACCTGATATTTTAACAGCATGTTTGGGTGATAAAAATTAAGAAGGCCTTTCTTCCTCATGGAGACTAAAATGGAAGAAAGCCAGGTTAAGTCCAATTTGCTGTCTTGTTTTGAGGGAAACATTATGTAGTGACTGTAGTTAACAGACAAACCCTCCCCAGAGTGAGATCTCGAGCTCCAGTGTACTGGCATGGTTGGACCCACTTCCAAAGATTCATTCGTGTCTGTGGCTGTGAATTCCAAAACCTATGTTGGGTCCTACCTTCCACCTGAATGTAAAAGAAACAAGGCAGCACTTTCCTTTGGCTTTTCCCTGGAATACCCAGTATGAACATGAAGAAAATCTTAGAATAAATGATCCAAACCAGTAATATATTGGCTTGTTTCAACCAACTATTAAAGAGCATAAGAATATTAGTTGACTGTCTTTCTGGAACTCAACAAAATGATAAAATTCATTATTTGTATTCAATGACAAAAGACACTTTGGGATTTTACAACTATACACACCTCCTGCCACTTTGAAAATCTCCCTGACTTATGGCGGACTCCATCCCATTCCTACAACCAAGGTCAGTAAAGATGAAAATGTTTCTTTTGTCTGATGAGGTAATTATCAGAGAATATCAACCACCCATCATTTACTCACAAGAATATGCTCTCAAGTAGGAATGGGCTTGCCAAAGAATTAAAATGTGTGTGTGTTGTGTATGTGTGTGAGGGGATTATGTGTGTGGTATAAGATGTGTGTGATATATATTTGTTGTGTGTGGTGTGTATAAGTGGTATGTATATAGTGTGTGTATGTGGCATATATGTGAGGGATGAGTGTGTGTGTCATATGTATGGAGTGTGTATGATATGTGGTATGTGTGGTGGTATGGTGGTTGTGGTGTATTCTGTATGTGATGTGCGGTATGCGTGTGTAGTATGTGGTGTGTATGGTGTGTGTGGTATGTGTCATATGTGATGTGCGGTGTGTGGTATAGTGTATGTGTGGTGTATACAGAATATGTGTGTGGTGTGTGTGTGGGTGGTATACATTGCAAGGTGTATATATTGTGTGTAGTATATGTGATGTGATGTGTACATGTGGTTTGTGCTGTAATGTATATATGTGTGGTATAAATCAGGGTGTGTATGGTATAGTGTGTGCTTGGTATATGTGTAATATAGGATATGTGTGGTGTGTGAGGTGTATGTGTATGTGGTGTGTGAGGTGTATGTGTATGTGGTGTGTGTGGTATATGTGGGTGTGTATGGTGCAATATGTGTATGATGTTTGTGGGGTATGTGTGATATATGTGTGGTACATGCTTTGTATGGTATGTGGTGGTGTATGTAATGTGTATCTGTGTGTGATGTGTGGTGTGTATGTGTGTGTGTGTTGTGTGGTATGTGTGGTATAGAGTGTGTGAGACGTATATGGGGTGTGTGTGATATAAGTTTGTGTGGTGTGTGATATATGTGTGTGTGATGTTTGTGTGGCATATGTGTGTGTGGTAGAGGGTACGTGTAGTATGTATTGTGTATATGGCATGTGTGTGTGGTATGCGTGGTGTGTGTGGTGTGTATGTACATGCATGTACACTTTTGTGTGACTAGAAGAGCAAAGGCATGGTTTCCTTGCAACTCTCCAGGGCATCCTCTGGGCTGTTAAGGGTCTGTGTGTGGGTGTAGATATGTGTAGTATATAGGCATGTGTGTGAGTGATGTATGTGATGTGTGTGTGGTGTATATGGGGTGTGTGTGTGGTGTGTATGGGGTGTGTGTGTGTGTGTGTGTGTGTGTGTGTGTGTGTATGTGGGGTAAGAGGGCTGCTGCTCACACCCAGAAGTTACCCACTGCCCCCTTCCTAATAAAGTCTGCACATCAGTTGCTCTGGGCAGCTCCCTGGGTGCCCCACCACTCCTCACTTTCCAGTACCTGGGAAGGGAGAGGTGGGGAAGAACCAGGGGACAAAGAGTCTCTCTACTCTTCCTCCCTCAGGCGCATCTGTGGGAGGCTTTGGTCACAGCCCACGCTAGAAGGCTGTTTCCCACAGCCCACTGGAGCCTCTGCAAGTCAGCAGCCTCTCACAACCAGTGCCCACGGATGGCCAGAAGGCACAAGAGGCCACAGAACACATGCACGGGGCAAGAGGAAGCCATCCATCTGTCAGTGAGCAGAGGATCCGTGGAAGCAACGTTCCCATGTTTACACTCGCGCAAGGCCAGAAGGTTAGTCTCCCTTCAATGTGCTCAGCACTGGCTCTGGGCTCCCAGGGAAGTTTTCAATCATCTGAAGCCTTAACTCCACACCTGCCCCACTTAACTTCGTGATAAGGCTGTGCAAGCTGAAGGAATAGACTTGCTGATGTGGATCTGATCAGAATGTATTACCATGGAAATCAGAAACCAGATCAGCTCAGCAAACACTGTGAGTCTCTGCTGAGCGTCAGGCACTGGGTTAGATACCAGGTACTCAGAAACAAATAAGACAAGGTCCCTGCCTAAGAGAACTGCAGTTTCATCCAGAAGGTGAGTGTACAATCTCAAGATCTGTGCTAATATAGAATAATGCCCAGGGTGCCTGGGGATTAACCCAGGAGTTTTAAGGAAAGCTTCCTGGAGAGTATCATGTCTGAATTCATACCTAAAAGATGAGTAAGAACCAGCCTGATGATGACAGGTGAGAGGAGTATCCCTAATAAAGGCAGGGTTGTAAATAAAGGGATGGAAATCTAGAGCCATACTGCTTGTGGAGAACCGCAGGCAGCTCGCTCTTACAGGCACACAGCATGCAAGTGGACAAATGAGGGGCCGTGGACTCAGCAGACAGGTCAGAGCAGAGGGAGGTGTAGTCAGACCTGCAATTTAGGGTACTGATGAGACCTACTGTGGCATGTAAGAAGACCAACTAGAGTATATGGGAACATTCTGGGTGACAAGGTAGCAAATCTGCTTGGGTTCACCTGGATACAATGGGGCTTTAGACAGCAAAAATCGATGCATTGGTTTGTATGTTTCTAGAACAAGAGATCAAGTAAGTAATTGTCTCCATTGCCTTGGGGAAGAAACTCCCTGAGGGACATGATGCAAGACATTCAGTAACCTGTCATGGTATAGAGTCCAGACACCTCCATTACTCACCCACAGAGGCTGGTTCAACTAGTGTGAGGTGGGAGGGACTGGTGTGCTCACAGGGCTGGTTGTTAATTAGCCAAGAGGCACTGTCCACATTCAGGACAGGCAAGGAGGAATGCTCTTTCGAACTCAGGAAAAAGGGGATTCATCAGATCTCACAAAAAATATCGATATCTTCTTAGAGTGAGAAGGAGTCAAAGAACTCTTCGGTAGTATGACTCTCCATTGCCTGAAGCATCCCTCTGGGAAAATTAAACCAGAAAGTTTTCTCTTCTCTTTTTCCACATGTCCACAGTTCTCTCACTTTTAGATGCCTGAGTATTGGCCCTGGTGTTTAAGGAGTGATAGGTATCATAAGCCAATGTGGTAGCATTACTCTGAGCTCTTCTTTTCAACCGTTTTTTCTTTATGTTCCAGAAACTACTAGAGAATCCTCTGTAACCTCCCTCCCCCACCCCAGGAATATTTACTTTATCTCTCAATGTCCATTTTTATCACTTAGTCAAAAGGAGGCCAGCTTTTCTTTCTATCTCTTTTTTCCCCTAAATTTGTTCCAGTGGAAAATGAACATATAACAAGGGATAAGTGTTAATAGTCACGTCAACCTGGTCAACAGGACACAAGAAAAACTCTAATGCTTGGTAAATTTGATACAGAAATGAGAATACTTGATATGAAAAAGAGTCTACAGCCCTTTATCTAAAGCACCCCTCTATCATCCACGTAAAACAACAATCGCTTTGTCTATCTGAACCAAAAAGTTATTGATTCATCAATGTAGTTCAATCAGTTGGTGGTGAGATATATATATATATATATCCTTCTTAGGTCAACATTTTTCCTGGATTCAAAACGAGTGCTCCTCCCTGCCCATCCTGAATGTGGACAATGCCTCTTGACTAATTAGCAACAGGCCTTGTGAGTGCACCATTCTCTCCTCACACTAGCTAAAATAATTTTTGTGGGTAAGTAATGGAGGTGTCTGGATTCGATACAATGATATTACAATTGAATGTAACATATATATGTAACATTCTGAATGTAATAATATACATATAATGTTATCTCTCTCCTGGCTTAGTGAGGATGTTCCTCTTTGTCCTTTGATTGTAGTGACATTCAGCAGAAGACCAAGAGGCTTTGACTATGCAAGATGTTCAGCACTTTTAGAAATGTGAGCAGTCCCAGGGATCAAGGTAATGACTGTGGAGGGAGTAAAGTCCAATTAGTCACCACGTACGCTACCACTTAAAATCCTTGAGGGAACATCATGGCATTGTGGCAAAGTTGCCATTTCCTGCTTGTCAACCACATTCCTACTCTGAGTTTTGACATCCATCATTTAGGTGTTGTTATTAGAGGCTTATAAAGGAAGTGTCAGGGATTTTCTAGTCATAAAATCTTGGATTTAGGGCCTTGCATAATTTAAAAAAATCAGTATAGAATTTGAAAATCAATCAAATTGCTTTACGGGGCATCTAACATCTTGTTGTTGTGTGGAGTGTAAAAGAAGCTCAACATATGAGACTCCATGAGATATGATCACAAGACTAAATGCTAATGTTTTGGGGCTCCTGCATTGTCAGCATCATCCGAGGGTTTATATTTATTAGCTCATTTGATCTTCAACACAGCACTACAAAAATAATACTATTATTTTCCACACTTTACAGACCAGGAAACCGAGTTAGAGAAAAGTTAAGGAACTTGCTAAGGCTACACCTTTAGTCAGTGGTAGAGAATGGATTCAAAAATCCTACAGTTACACCTTTAGCCAGCCCTACTTTGTCTGCTGCCTCTGACATTCCCTAGGTTGAACTCGAACTCCTGGACTCAAGGAGTCCTCCTGCTTCAGCCTCTTGAATATCTGGGACTACAGGTATGTACGACCACACCAGCTTTTTTTTTCTTCTTGTTTTGTCTTTAGAAATGAGGCCTCACTATACTGTCCAGTTGGGGTTTCACTGTGTTGCCCAGGATGGTCTCCAACTCCTAGCCTCAAGTGATCCTCCTGCCTCAGACTCCTGAGTGGCAGGGATTGCAGGCATGTTCTACCATGCCTGGAAAGTACTCTATTGTTTACAGTGTCTATTTCTCAATGGCATCACTAAAAAAAATTGAGTTATCAGGATTGGAGGGGTCCATGAGTGTAAAGGGCCTGGCACAAGGGATGGTGCCCCAATGATGACACCCCAATACATTAGCAATCACTATCACTGTTTTCACTGGCCTCTCCAACACACTCAGATAAATCATTGTTAAAGTGAGTTGTCCTCGCTGTCACACAACTGGGTGACCAATCAGTGCCTGCTCTCCATGGGGTTTGCCCCTGACTTCTAATCCTGGCATATATATGAAACCACTGGGTGGCTCCTCTGTCCACAGCCAATTTGACCCAGCTCATTGGTGTTCACACAGGCCTCTTTCTAGGCCTTAATGTCAGTAGTCATGGGTGATGACTGCCTACCCTTTTGAGGGGCTCCATTAAAAGCCCAAAATAAATTTGGTTATGTTCCCAAGGCTACATTTTAAGTTTTATGGTCTCAAAACTCAAATTTCTAATTTAATAAATTCTTTTCTCCAGTTTCAGCTGCTCTAAAATGACTCCCATGTCTCCCAGTCTAATTTCTGGCTCACTAGATAGCCTATACTTTAAGTGAATTTATACCCTGATATTCTCCGAATTTAGTGAAAATCCATCCAGCCATTTGTATATGATGATAAAATATTTACTTACATAAGTAAGCCATTTATATAAGTATGTGAGATAAGTATCTTTAAATTGTTCTCAGTAGTATTATTAGAGATGAGCAGAGAGAGTTGGTGGCAAAGTCTTGTATAAGATTCCATAATGAAATTTATAAAGAGCCAACATTTCTTCTTCCAAATACAATTATTTAAAACTAACATCTTTTTTCCCATAGTCATATTTTCCTTCCCATTTTATTTCACTGCAATTATCTGTACTCCTCTTTTTTTATAAACAGCCTTCCTCTTGTAGGTAGATCCCAATGTACTTTGAGAAGATGCAGGAATGAATGTATTTCCAAACAATGAACTTTAGAAGGCATTAGCAGGCAAGTGATCAAGTACCACCAATATAAAAACTAATGGATAAATTCAACCCGTAGAGAAAGGCTGTGTGACTTGTCTGCCTAAAAGGGAGTCAATCTCACTTTGAAGCAAATCACTCATTTTTCTGCAGTATTTTAAGATGTAGAATATAGACAAATTCAAAGAAGCAAAACCATCTACACTTCCAACTTTCCCTTTATATCTGAGCCTGTTTACAATTTTCTTCTAGCTCTTTACAAAAATTTCAAAGAAGATTATGATTTTTAAATTTAAACATATATATCATAATCATTAAAAAAGAATAATTCAAACAATAGGAAAAAACGAATGGGCCACCATAAATCTGAGGGAGGCTGCTCTGCATATCAGCAATTAATAGGAGTCAGCCTGGCTGCTCCTAGGTATCTCTTTGATCACACAGGTCTCAGATTCCTCATTTGTAACCCAAGATGATGATAATAGTACCTACACTGCAGGGCTGAGAATTCGTGAGCTAAACCATAGAAAGTACCCACATACAGTAAATGTCAAATATTATTACTACTATTCATGTTATTGTTACTACAGACATCTTTCTATGTATATGCAGAGCTGAAAGGATAGATAGGTAGCCAGAAAAACTAAACACAGACCATTCTATAGATTTTATTTTTATTAAAATAGTATATTTAGTTTTATGGAATTTGAATTAAATTTGAAATTGAATTTAAAGGATTAAGTAAAGAGCACTTCACTTTGAAATAAATACCTCTTTACCACAAGAAGTGTTTTTTCCCAAAAAGATATTTCTAAAGTCAAAAATGAAGATTAAGAAAAAAGTAAGTTAGAGTCATTTTAAAAAAACTTCACGGTTTAATTTTAGATGGGTGCTCTTAGCAATTCTGCCAAGATTCAATTGTTTGTTATTTTAGAACATTTAAAAATGATTTTTGGATACATATTGCTTGCAATATAATCTGTACCCATATTTCTTATAATTATTATTATTTTATGTTTAAGTGGATTCAATTCTCACCACAAATTCATTTACTATATCTTCTCCAATTCTGCTTTCTTTACTTTGTTAAATCCTTTTGTTGGATGTCACTGATGCAGAGGTGTTTGCTTTCTGTTTATTTTATTTTACTTTCAAGATGGTTTACAGATAGTCCCTCAGTTCTTTCATGTTTAACAATGTTTCCTTGTTATCTCTCAATTTTAATGGCACCTTGACTATGAAGAACATTTTGAGGTGACTCTTTTTTACCTTAGGACTCCATATTTTTACAGATTATCAGTGTAAAAAGTTTGGGGCCAGCTGACTTTTTTTTTTGTACGAGAGACTTTTATTTTTATGCATGAATTCATGGAAAAAAATTAATTCGGAAACTCAATAGCTTAAGTAGTATAAATGTCAGTATTAAGAGTTTCAGAAGCCAGGCTGGGTGGCTCAGCCTGTAATCCTGCACCTTTGGGAGGCTGAGGTGAATGGATTGCCTGAGCCCGCGGGTTTGAGACCCGCCTGGACAGCGAGACCTCATCTCTACAATAAATCAAAAAATTAGCCGGGCGTGGAAAGCGCGTGCCTGTAATTCCGGCTACTCGGAAGGCTGCAGCGGAAGGATCGCCAGAGCCCAGCAGTTCGAGGCTGCGGTGGCCGGGAGTGGCCACTGCACTCCAGTCTGGGCGACAGAAAAAAATATAATATGGATATTTGTTCTTTACTTTGGGAAAGTTTTATTGTACTCAATATTGAGCATACTATTTATTTGTAGAGATTTTCATTTTTCTTTCAGAGATATAAGTTTATCTTATGTTGAATTATTTGTTTCAAACATTTTAGCTTTCTCTGCTATTTTAATGTCTTTGCCTTTATCATTTATCAAAGAAGCAAAATCATCTACATTTCCAACTTTCCCTTTATATCTGAGCCTATTTAAAATTTTCTTCTAGCTCTTTGCAAAAATTTCATGTTCTGTGATTATATTAGGTTTTTTCTCCATATCACTAATTTGATTTTTACACTTTTCTATGTTCTTTGGTGTTTCTATTTTATTTATTTTAAAATTTTCCTTCTATTTTCTCATAAAGGTATTATTAACATGCAGTAAATTCACTTTTTCAGTGTAGAGTTCTGCAGGTTGATCAACAGTCATGTAGCCACCACCACAGTCAAGATATAGAACAATTCATCATCTCCAAAACACCCATAACCCTTTGTAGGTAGATTGTCCCTTGCCTTCGGGCCCTGGCAACCAACAATCTGTTTTCTATTGCTATAGGTTTGTCTTTTCCAAAATGATATGTAAATGAGATCACACAATATGTGGACTTTGGCTTCTTTCATTTAGTGTAACACATTTGAGACTTATCCACGTTGTTGCAGGTGTCAGTAGGTTGTTGCTTGTTCCTCTTTATTGCTGAATACTATTGTTTATCCATTTCCCACTTGACAGACATTTGAGTTGTTTCCAGTTTGGGATAATTATAAATAAAGTTTCTATCAACATTTGGCTGTAAGTTTTCGTGTGAACACTGGCTTCATTTCTCTTTGAAAAATCTTTTGTCCATTTTAAAATTGGATGACTTGTCTTCTTATTCAGTTTTACGTATTCTTGACATGTTCTGGATATAAGTTCTTTATTGCATACATGATTTGTAAGTATTTTCTCCCAGTCTGTAGCTGTCTTTTCATCTTTAAACTCTAGTTTATATTTGAGTTCAGTAATGGTTTCATTTTGGTGTATATCCTGATATTTGCAAGTTTTTTATTTAATTGCCTTTGATCATTTCATCTTGAACTAACCTAAATTTTCATTCTTACTAAATTCCTCTGTAGCATAAAGATGTTGCTAATAATTTCCTTCCGTTCCATTTTCTCCTAGTTTGGCTTCCTCTTATTTTTCACAACATGCTCCTCTGGACTCTACCCCCACATACATAGTACCTTTGCACTGAAGGTGGTTGACTTCTTCGTCATAATGCATTTTCCATCTGGCTCATGTTTGCCTAGCTTTGATCAGGCACTCTGTTTGCTCTGATAAAGTATGGGTTACTGTTTCTCACTAGGCTGTAATTTTCAGATGAGTGGATATCTCATATTCCATTAACTTTCCTCTACTTTTATATGTTCCTTTTTTATTTTCCTTAAAGAATAGCTGCACTCTGTTCTTCCTCCAAGCACTTGTTAATTATTCCTTACCAGGATTCATTCCATCTGGATGAGGTGGGAGTATGAGGTTATCCCACTCCCACTGGGAATGCCCCCAATTCCTTGAGTATCTGCCATCTTCTCTCTTTGGGTAAAGAGAGTCACTGCTCTATTGCTCACATGGGCTGTTTCACACTTATCTCTCCAGCAACAATTTCTACATCTCTCTCAGATTTAAAAAAAAAATCAAAGAGATCCTTTTCTTTGGAGATAAGTAAGGGTCTGCAGTGGGAATTTTTAGGACTCAGACCACTCAGTGCCATGGCTTCAGGACTGTAAAGAGGGGCCCTACCGAAGCCCCTCTGCCCTCTTCAAGGCCTTCCATTTCTTTATGTTCCCAGCTTAAGTTTTTCTTCATTTGGTTATTGTTAATAAAAAATTCATGATGATTTCTTCGTACTCTTTTGTTCCTTTTATTAGACTTGGGGAAGATATGGTTCTATTTTCGTTTTGTTTTCTGACTCCCCCTGAGTAAATATCCCTCTTCTGTGCTCCCAAAGAGCTAACAGTAAGTACAGTGCAATGGATAAAATATGAAAATACTTCTGTACCTGCTGGTAATAGCCACTGGCCTAACCCCCCTCAAACAATCTCCAGAATCCTTCTTTATACCCTGTATTCTCTGGCTTCCACCCTCAGAAACTCCCCACCTCACCTCCTCTTGATAGCTACTAAAAGGTGCCTGAACCATCATGGGGCTTCCAGGGCCCTGTACCAGTACTGCTGATTACTGAAGAATGTGCACACCTTGGTTGGTAGCCAAGTGAGACTAAGCACTAAACAATTCCAGTGTTACCTCTACCTGTGCTTACCTCTCTCAGTATTTTTTTTTACACATTTCTGTATTTGCCTCCTTGCCTGTCTGTCTTCTCACTGTCTGGAATAGGAGTTCTTTGATGGTAATGATGCCAAAAAACCTTTTACTTAACCTCTTTTATGTGCTATGTTCACCTCTTATTTAACCCTTCCCCAAATATAGCAAAGTTATCTTCACCCCATTTTACAGATGAAGAACCTGAAGTTTAGTGAATTTTGACAACCTGTGCAGGTTACACATGCTAATAAGAGTTGATCATAAGATTTAAATTCAGTCACATTGTATCAATCACCTAGAAAAGACATTTCCAGTGGAATCTTTTATAATTAGTGTCATGGAATAGGAGCAGCTCCACAGGACAAACGAGGTGATATTAAGCTCTTATAATATGCATGCCCCTGAAGCTCTTTTGAAGGCTTAAAAAATATTTATCTCCTAGAACATAGCAGAATACAGGACTTCTAGTTGGCCCAAATGAGTGACTGAAAAAAAAAGCAGGAAAGGATGAATGAATGGATGGATGAACTGATTGATTAGATAACTGAGTAGTGTTTCAGAAGACACAATGTTGGGAATACACAAAAGCAGTGTAGTCAAATGAGAGGCAGAAACACATAGCATTTAAGAGCATGGACTCTGGACTTGCCTATAGTATGCATAAAATGTAATTTATTAAATCATTTTCTATTAGTGGGCACAAATTACTTTCATTTTTGTTATTTAAATAAGAAGATGATAAACATCTTGTATCTATTTTGGCAAACATGTATGAGTGTTTACATAGGTTAGATTTCTAGAAATAAAGCTATTTGATCAAACTGCATATATATGTTGAACACACTTTAATCCTTCAGATTTCCTTCCAAAGAGGCTCCTAGCATTTTATACTGCTACCCAAAATTTGCAAAAGTTGTTTGTTCACACCTTTACCAATTTTGGGTGCATTTAATCTGTAAATTTTTTGTTTAAAACACTAATGTCTCATTGCTTTAATTTACATTTTCTGGATTACCAGTAAGGCTGAGAAAAATGACCACTGTTAATATTTTTTTCTGTGAATTGCCTATTCATATTCTTTGTTCAATTTTTACTGGGTTTTTGGGTCATTTTATTGGTTTATAAATACTATATGTCTATTATGGATAATTAGTCTGTTGCAACAAATCAGTTGACCTGAGCCCCTGACTATTTCTGTTATTTTACTTTATTCAAAAATATAATAATTTTTTATTTCAGAGTACAAAAGTTTCTGATGTTTTCTAGCCAATCTTTCTCTTGTGGCTTCTGAGAAAAATGATGACTATAAAAATATTCTTTCAAATGTTTTCCTAATAATCTTATGGTTTTGGCTTTCATATTTTATATCTTTTATCTGTCAGTCATTCTTTGTTAGTGTGTATGTGTGTGGCATAGAGAGAGAGAGAGAAAGGGAAAGGGAAAGAGATGTGCACTGCTGTCTGACTTTATTTTCTAACTTGTTCTGACACTGTGTACAGATACATTGCTTAAAAAAAATAATTTCAACTGAAAACTTACTAGCACTTTCTAATAAGAAAGTTTGTTAACATAGCTAAATAAAACAGCTTTTCAAAGCCGTCATAAGCAACCTGTAATTAGTGGCAGTTTTATCTGTATCCATTATCTAATTGTTATCTTTTAAAAACTTTACTAATAGCAGTGGCCAGGGCTCAGTACAATGTTAAACAGCAACACCGATACTGTACATTTGACTTATTCCTCACAAGTGGGAAGTCTTTGGTTATCTCATCAGTACATGTGATAACTGTTGCTCACCGAATAATAACCTTCACCCAGTTAAGAAAGTTCATTCAAACCCTGTAAACAGTCCAAGGTCAGACAGCCTTAATCCTAGCTGACTACTAAGGTAGACATCTACACTGGCCTTTCTGAAAATGGGGGAATAGAACATGTATCCCATAACCCTCCAATCGGTTGTATATGGAAGACACTCTTTACAAGGTCATTCTGAGTTCTAAGACTGGAATGAGTTGGAGGTTCTGTGGGAGGGTTTTTCTTCCATTTGTAGGGGCTTGTGTGTTCTTAGCTTTGCTGTGTTTGGGGGTCCATCTTCCCTTTGTGCCTTATAGCTTCAGAGAGTCCTCACTGTTCCCATCTGTAAGTAGTACATCTCACAGGTCTTCAACACTGCTGTGAGTTTAATTTTACTCCTATGTTGCTTCTGTGACAAATGGTGGAATATGCTGTAACTACATTATATATATATATATATATATATATATATATATATATATATATATATATTTGAAATAGAACATGTTTGAAATATATATATATATATATATTTAAAACCTAACAAGGTATCCTAGAATTCTGCTCTTTTAGTGACCTATTCATAGCTATTTAAGTACATAAGAGCTCCCTTCTTTTTTCTTTTTGTTTAGAGATGAGATCTTGCTGTGTGTTCAAGCCAGTCTCAAACACCCAGGCTCAAGCAATCCTCATGTCTTGGCCTCCCAAATTGCTAGGATTGTAGGCATGAGCCATTGCACCTGGCCTGTGCCTTGTTCTTTTTAATGACAATATAGTATTCCCTTATATAACTATCTCATATTTTATACGACCTATCTTTTACTGAGAGATCACCTTTACCTTTCCTTGAATATTTTGCTATTACAAACAAAACAAATGTCCCCAAATAACATTATTTCACACATGTAGGAGTTTATGTGCAGAAAAAATATCTAAGTGGAATTTCTAATACAAAAAGGTATATGTATTCTTAATTTTGAAAGTCATTGCGGACCATCTTCATATGACCATATAAGTCACGCCAATTTACAATATCTGTGTGTGAACATTTTTCATTTTCCCCTTTGGGTTGTCTTTATCTTATTGATTTGCAAAAACTGCATATATTTTTTATATTAGCAGTTCATTGGTCTCATTAATTATAAATATTTCCCTCTATATTTTTTAATGTTTTGACTATTTTTAGCTATGTGGAATTTTTCTATTTGTCTAAGGTTGAGTTTATTGGAATTTACATTATGGAATTGTCGCTTTTGTGTCATACTCCAGAAGGTCTCCCATGCCCCGAGAGTACTTTTAAACTCTCTTCTGTAGTTTCTTTAAACATCTGTATAATTTTATCCTTCAGTGTTTATATTTAATACATATGGAATTAACTGTAATATAAAGTATAAAGCACGAATTCAACATTTTCTTAAACTCTGAGGGATACCTCATTGCCCCAAACATTTCTTTTGCCCACTTATAACCCATTTTAACCAGCTCCTCCCTTGTCTGGGTGGTCTCCATTAATAGGAGCTCTAGGGCACTCCCACCTCCTCTTCTTTAATCAATGCAGTGCCTGCTAATTAGTCCAGTGTGTACATGGTCTAGGGGGTCATTCCTGCATCATCCATGTGTCTTTCTCTCCAGAATGGATCCTAGCAACATAACACACTGGGTAATATTGCCCATTAAAAAATAAGCACATTTGGTTTTTTTTGAGTTGGAGTCTCACTCTGTCGCCCAGACTGGAGTGCAGTGGCCACT
>NW_007256184.1:42278-77616 GCF_000164805.1 Carlito syrichta | reverse complement strand
CACTCACCTCAGCCTCCCAAAGGCGTGGGATTACAGGCTGAGCCACCGAACCCGGCTAAATAAACACATTTGAATTAACCGCCCCATACTCCCACACCCAGGTATTCTCCCATTGTCCACTCACCTGGACATGACTCCTTGAAAGAGTTAGCCAATGTCTATAGGTGCTATCTCCAGTTCCTCTCTACTGACTACACTCTGTCTCCTCCATCCCCCATCAAAGCAAGGCTTGACGAGCTCACCAATGGTCTCCATGAGCTATGGTCTCCAATGATCACGTCTTGGCCACTATATTGCTAAGTCTATCAATTAGCAGCATGAATCTCTCTCTTGCATGACTGTTTCTTTCCCTGATTCAAGGGCATGATTCTTCCTTAGCTCTCCTTCTCTTTCTGACTGTTCCTTCTTGGTCTCCTTTCCCAGTTTCTCCTATCTCTCATGTTAATCACCTAAGCTCCAGGACTGAGTTCTCAGACCCTTTCCCTCTTTTATCTCCACTGGCTCCCTTGCTGGTATCATCTAGTCTTGGTTTTAAACAGCATTTAAATGCTAATGACTCTCAGGATGATGTCTCCATTCCAGACCTCAATAGTCAACACCAGACACTCTTGTAACTGCCTGTTCATTAATATTCCACTCTGTTGTCCAGTTGGACATCTCAAATAACACTTTCAAAAACAAACATATCCTTCCAGTTATCAAACCTGCTCCTTCCTTTCTTCCCTCTCCTAAATAAATGCCATCTTCATCCTAAGGCTTGTTCAGGAAAAAGCTTTGAAGCTATCCTTGACTTTTATCTTTGTCTCACATCTCATATTCAATCAACAAACAATCCTATTTTGTCTACCCTCAAAATATACCCAGAACCTGACCATGTCCCGTCATCCTGGTCCTAGGTCCCAGCCTTCAAACTGATGCCCTGCTTTTGCCCCTCCCAACAGCCACAGTGTGGTCCTTTGCAAAGACAAGTCACATCCTGTCACTGCTCTGAGAATGGCTTCCTCCGGTGATTTCCATGTGACTCAATTGGTCTCTGAGGTTCTCTAGGACCTAGATGTCCACTTCTCTGATCGAGCCTCTTATCATTCTCCTCTGCTGTCTCTGCACCCATCACACTGGTCTTCTCCGAGTTCCTTGAATATGCCAAAGCGAAGCCTTTTTTAATCTTGAATACTCTTCCAAGGGAGCCAGTTAGGGAGCTGTCTCAGTGATCTGAGGAAGTGAGAGCTGCTCTAAGGCAAATCTTCTAGTAAAAGGGAAAGGTGAATGAGATTGAGAGAAATGAAAAAAGTAGCTTCTGTTGGTGCCTTGTTGGATATTGGAGAGATGTGCAGAAAGACACGGGCTGCTACACTCATCCAGGTTTCCCTCGTGCAAAACCCTTGATCTTTGCTCAACACCTCCTCATCTGTGTAGCCTTTCCTGCCATCCTGTATAGGGGGCAGCCTCCTGCCCACCATAGGTTACCCCTCCCTGGTTCACTGCTCTCCACAGCACCTCTCACCCTCTCTATAATTGCTTGTGTCTGAATTCTCTGATTGTACACCTTAGGTGTGAGCTTGAAGAGAACAGGACTTGACTTGCCCAGCTGAATTCCCAGCAGCTGCAGAGTGCCTGGCCCAGAGCAGGCTCTTGCAAGCAGGTGCTAAATAAGTGAAGGAATTCTGCCCAAAGTATATTGGGTCTATATCCTGCCTTCAAAGGCACAGCTAGTGCATGTAGCATCAACAGGACAGAACACGACTTTCACAGTTTAGTCAAAAGAGCTCTGTGCTGGAACAAATAAAACTCAATTCTAATCCCATATTTGGTACTAACCAGTTGGAGGCCTTGGATAAGTTCAGTTATTGGGTGTCTAAGATTCTTTGCCAGAAGACAGACTTCATCCAACCATTATGCCTAGTTCACCAGGATTTGATTATAAAGCGTGGGAGAATATATATTATAAAATCATACTTACTAACTCTCCTCAGTCGCTAATCCTCCTTCCAGTCTCACTGCCTTGTGAATGGTGCCTGGATAAGTGCAGCAGCCCACACCTTTCTGCACGCCTCTCCAATATCCAACAAGGCTCCCACAGAAGCTACTTTATTTCTCTCAATCTCATCATCTCTCCCTTTTTATGGCGGCTTTATCTTAGAGCAGCCCTCATTTCTACAGATCAATGAGACAGCTCCCTAATTGGCCTCCCAACCTTCTGTGCTGCTTCCATTCAATTGATTTTTCTTTTCTTGAGTTGGAGTCTCACTCTGTAGCCCAGATTGGAGTGCAGTGGCCGCTCCCAGCCACCGCAGCCTCAACCTGCTGGGCTCCGGCGATCCTTCCGCCTCAGCCTTCCAAGTAGCTGGAACTACAGGTACGCGCTACCACGCTCAGCTAATTTTTTGATTTATTGTAGAGATGAGGTCTCGCCTGCCCAGGTGGGTCTCGAACCTGCGGGCTCAAGCAATCCACTCACCTCAACCTCCCAAGGTGTGGGATTACAGGCTGAGCCACTGAGCCCAGCTCAGTTGATTTTTCACATCCAAGTCTCTCCCTTGCTTAGAACCCATCAAATGTTCTTTCCTTGACGTCAGGTTCAGTCTTCATGGATGAGCACACAAGATCTTCCATGTGGCCATAGCCTTCACTGGGGCTCGTGCCCTGCCCATGTTACTCAAGTTCCTCAAAACCCATGGTGCAGTTCCAGGCCTCAGTTCCTCTGCAAGTGCCATTTCCTCTTCACAGAGTAGCCTAACTTACCCCACCTCCTTCTGATTCCCTGCCTCTGTTCTCCCACAGCCCCTGTGTGTGTAGCGCTCATAGCTTTTTCTAGACTGTAATGCTGGCTTTAAGTGTCTGCCTCCCTGAGCCAGACTCAGAGGAAATGGCTCATTCTAGTCCTGCGACCAACAATTGTGGGCACTCGATAGAAATAAAATTGGCCAATAAAGGTGTGGAAGCACTTTGAAATGTTTATAAGACACTAAACAGGTGTCATTAAGGTGTTGTTACTGCAGTGTGGAAAACTGCCCAGAGGAAAGGCTCCTGAAAAAGACTGAGACCTGAACCTTTATTGCCTCACTGTGACTTGTACGCTTCCAGCCAAAGTCACATTACACATTCTGCACTTATCACCTCATTCGTTCCACGACTGCCCCTTTGCCAACATATCCCCAGGATGCTGTCTGCAAATCAGTAAAGTGATTATTCAGCTTATTTTGGGAAGCCAAACAGAAGCCCATTTCAATTTCACCATTCAAATAAACACCCTACCTACTGGACTTTGATTCCAGCTGGAAATGGACCAGGTAGCTATGTATTCTCTCATGTTTGCAAGAGAGGAAGTTGCTGGCCTTGCCATTTATTCCTTTAGGTCAGCCAAGGGCCAGGAAGTCAAAGCACTAGGGCAAATGTACGTTACGCACTGAGTATAGATCTGGAAAAAAGCAAATACCAGGAGAAAACGCTGTGACCTTAAGAGCGATTCAAAGCACAGAGTCCTGAAAAGCACCTCACAATTTGGTTTCCTTCCAACAGAGCAACACATTAAGTTGGGTCATTAACCCAAATGAAAGACTTCAGATTTATTTCATTGGCAGATGGAAATTAAGTTGCAGAAACCCAACAAGCACAGGCTACAGTATATTTAATTTCATTTACTTTTAATTATGCAAGTAATACATGAATATATTGTCACTGTAAAAATTCAAACAATACATATAAAGTTAAACTCCCTCTTTACCAGTCACTACTCCACTCATTTTTCATCTCTGCAATTTACCGTTGCTATCGATTTGAAGTGTGTCATGAGACACATGCATGTGCATGCCAGCACATGCACACATGCCGAGGTATTAAAAATGAGCTATTTAATCTTAGCTTTGGCTGAGGTTTCAAGATAATAAATGCTGTATTCAAAATGAGATACAAGACCTTTATGGAAGACTTCAATGGAGATGGCCAAAAATGGTTGTGTGATTCTTAATTCCTGAACCAAGTCAAGGTCCTGAAAGGACTTTGAGAAGGACATTAGATAGAGAGAAAAGTTTTGATGAAAGCTGTCAGCCCTCCGCTTCCATAGGTGCAGGAAAAGGTGATGTGTTTTTGTTCACCTCAAATCAAGGAAAAGGCTTCAATGGGATGATTTTGAGGACTTGGCACGTGTCCCTGACATGGTTACATTTAGCCATCATTTTCTGTACGGCCTTTATATTTCTCTTTCTCATCTAAACCCTTTCCTACTCTCAAGGTGGGCAGTATATTCTATTTTATTAATATTTTTATGATGTTTAATTGCTTAGCATTTGATTTGTCTAGGATTTTGTTTTCATGGTGTGAGTGGATGAGCTAACTTTACTTTTCCCAACGGGATAATAAATGATTTCAACACCATTTATTAAGTAGCCTTTCATTACACTCTGGTTTGAAAGGCCATCTTTACTTTATACTAAAGTTTTAAATATTCACTGTTTACTTTCTGAACTGTATTCTACAGCATTAATTTAATTGTGGTTTTTTAAGTGTATTTATTATAATTAAATTGCACTTCCCTTTCTAAAAACTTCAAGTAGTACACCGATAATGTTATAACTATCAGTGCAAATTTTCCAGCCCATACCAGGCAACAATAAAACCCGGATCACAAATATGGCAGCATCAGGCATCTGACGCAACCCTACACACTTAGGCAGGTCCAATTCTTATTTTCACCCCAGACCTCTCTACTTATAATTCTCAGTTTCTCTGGAAAGCATGTACCCTCTGTTTCAGAGGGACTACTTGTCTAACAAAGACATTTGCCATGCTTCACTTCCTCTTTAGCATCCTTAGAGATGCCTGAAGTCTTTGAGACTAACACCATTCACCCATGCCTCTATCCCCACTCCTGTCCTACCAAGCGGCTGCCCCTGCTGAGGACTCTTTCTTACTTGTTGAATAGTCTCTAGAGGGATCAGTGGCATAGTCCTTCCATTTTCTTTTCTCACTGTTTTTGCAGCACTTTCTTCCTTGGAATCAGGCACAAGATGATGAGACCCCAATGGAACACTCTCAAAGGGAGAGACACAATGTGATACTCTGCAGCCCTGGCCCGCTATCCAGCAGACTGCCCCTCATGGGCCTCAACGCCTCATCATCCAGATGAATCTTAGGGCTCTAGGATACCCACAGCTTCAGTTCCATAGCTGAGTCCTCTGCTCTGTGCCATAAACCTTACCAGGACATAAACATTTTGTTTACCCAAGTCAGTAGCGGGGGTAATGCTATGCTGTCTACAAGGCTTTTGTGAGGATTAAAGAAGTCATACATGCTCGTTCATTGTAAGGGCTCAGCACATGTCTCTTACCTTTTCTTCTCACTAAATTGGGCTGACATCCAGAGGAAGCACCACCTCTTCTCTGAAGCTTCATCTATGGTAGACACAGTGCTTGTCATAAGGATTTCTCCATATTGACTTTCTTTGGCTTCTGACTTTGTTTTTCTTTATGAAAAGACTCTTATTTTTGGAAGATAGGTATTTAAAACACAATATTCTGGACTCTGGCTTAGTTAGGCCAGTTATCTTTTGATTGTCTGAAAACTGAATCAGGAACACCCCGGAGGGCTGGCCCTGGATATAACTCACAGCTTCATTTAATTATAACCATCAAAGCTAATGATGGCCATAAACTGTTTCATAACATACCAATGGGCAGTATGATTGGAGGTGAATCTGGATGCTTCACCGTAAAGTTGGCACATCAGAAAAGGAACAAAATGAAAAACTGTGTAACTTGGTAATGTCTTCACACTTAGCAAAATTAACTTTAAGTCAAAAGAACAATGGAATTTATGAGTTTTATTTTATGATCAAATGTTTGTTCTGGGTCAGATAAGCAATTTTGTTTGTTATTAGATGTAAAAAAAGCTTTTAGTTAGCTATTCCGTTATAAGTTCATTTCACCTACTACTAAAAAAGCTTTAAGAATACTTGAAATAAAGTCATGTATACAAGGAGGCATTATTTTAAAAAGGTAAACAGAAATCTTAGAAATAAGAAGAAAGAGGACTCATTATATTCAATAAATGTATTGATTCAATTGCTTTTAAAATTGTACTTTTGGATAATTGAAATACTATCATAGATCTTTTTAAAAATTGAGATCAAATTCACATAAAATAGAATAACAGTTTTAAAGTGTACAGTTCAGTGGCATTTTGTATGGTCACGACATTGTAAAACAATCACCCCAGACTGGTTCCAAATAATTTTCATCACCTCAAAAGGAAACCCCATACTCATTAAAAAGTTCCCATTCCTACCTCACCCAGCCCCTGGCAACCATGAATATACTTTCTGTCTCTATGGATTTGTGTATCTAGATGCTTTATATAAGTGGAGTCAGTCATTATCTGACCCTTTGTGTCTGGCTTCTTTCATTTAATGTGATATTTTCCAGGTTTACCTAAGACACATTTAGCTTATCTGTTCACTCACTGATGAACATTTGGATTGTTTCTACCTTTTTGCTGTTGTAAATAATGCTGCTATGGACACGGGTAAACAAATATCTGCTTGAGACCCTGCTGTCAGTTCGTTTGGGTATATACCTAGCTGTGGAATTGCTGGATCATATGGTAATTCTATGTTTAACATTTCAAAAAGTGTTTTCCCCACTTTGGAAAAAACACAAACTGTGGAAAAAACAAACTGTTTTCCCTCTGCTCTCACACCATAACAATCAACACAGAAGACTTCTGTGACCAAATGTGTGCAGGTTTTTTTACACACCAAGAAAGCAGTCCATTCTGCAGCAGCCACCAGCTGGGTGTCCTCTAATGCCATTCAGTTCTGACACTATCTATCCAGAGTTAGCACAGATCTCACAGATTAGGGATCCAATTCCACAAGACCTTCCCGCCCACTTCTCCGATCACAGGCACAGGTTGTTTTGTCTGTGCTTCTAACCTACTGCTTGGGTTTGATTAATTTTCTGGAACAGCTCACAGAATTCAGGGAAACATGTTTACTATAAAATACATTTCAAAGGATAGAGATGAAGAAGTGCATGAGGTAAGGTATTGGGAAAGGGTTAAGAACTTCCATGGCCTTCCTGAGCATGCCATACTCCAGAAACTTCCATGTGTTCAACTATTTGGAAGTTCCCCAAATACAGTCCTTTTGGGATTTTGTGGAGGCTTCATTACTTAGGCATAATTGATTAAAACTTTGACCACTGGTGATCAACTTAACCTTCAACTCCTCTCCCCTCCCCAGAGATTGGAGGTGAGGCTGATAGTACCAATCCTCTAATCATTTCTCGGTCTTTCTGGTGACCAGCCCCCATCTGGAAGGTACATAGGGCCTGCAGCCACCAGTCATCTCTTTAGCACACACACACACACAATACTTCATTTTGAGGATTCTAAGGGCTTTAGGAGTTGTATGTCAGGAAATGGGGTTGCAGACCAAATCTATTTATTACAATATCATGTCCACCATAATGTTTAACAGTATATTAGTCATGAAGCAAAAGCATGGAGAAACAAGTTTACAAGGAAACATTTCACACACACACACACACACACACACACACACACACACACACACACACAGCCATCCGCCATTCTAAATGCCCATGATGGTGACAAGACCACCCGGTGTGGAAAGCAAAATATAGTCCTCGGCAAATGTAGAATAATAGGAATGCTCTGTTCCATTGATTTTTATTATTATCATTATTTTTATAATCATCATTACTGTTGTTATTATTATTATGTTAACATACTCTCAGTCAGTCACACTGACTGGAGTACAGTGGCGTGATCCCAGCTCACCGCAGCCTGGACCAACTGGACTCAAGGGCTCCATCCACCTCAGACCCCACATCCCCCCAACCCTCCATAGTAGCTGGGATATAGGCATGTGCTACCATGCCCAGCTGACGAGTCGTTATGTGCCACCATGTCCAGCTAACTTTTGTATTTGTTGTAAAGACAAGGCCACTATGTTTCCCAGGCTGGTCTTGAACTCCTGGGCCCAAGCAATTCTTTCTTTTTGATGTTACAAACCATATACTGATTTTCCCTGCTGCCTTAAGTTCAGCCAAGAGCAGATACCAATGCCCTTCCTTGCTTCCTACTAAGGGATGAATTGTGGAGCATGCTTGTCTAAGAGACTGACATGGCCCCAGGGTCATTCTGAATGGTAGCCTTCTAGCTATGAAGAAATATTGGAAAGAAAAGCTAGGGCTTTCTAGGGTCGAGAGTTCTAGATGGGCACATGACATCACCTACCCACAGAGTGGAGTTCCTTGTGCAAACTGCATTGTACTTCAGGCCTGGGGGGGTCAGGCAGAGGTCACTGTGAAGCAAACAGAAGAGGAGGGTGTTGGGGAGTCCCAGAGAGTCTGCTGAAGATTTGACAAACAGGACCCTAACCTTGCTGTCTCAAAGCATTTCAATTACAATAAACATGCTTTCAGATAATATATTTGAGGGCATTTCTTTAAAAAAATGTATTAGAGACAAAATAAAAATTATAGTCTCGAGAGAAGAGAATTGGTCATATACAGAATTCTGGTCCTCATTTTTAAGCATCTGGGCCACAGTTAGAGAAAAAGCCAAAGGTATTAGTCTAGACCCCTTCCCAGACCAGCATGATACAGCAACTGGTATGTCCAGTAGCTAGAAATTGCCAGTACATCCCTGTTCCTATTTTTGCATTAGCTATCTCCCTACTCCACAGACAGCTAAAGAAAAGTAGACTTTCTCAAAAAAAATTAGTGATCCCACACTAAGAAAGACTAAAGAAAGTTGAGTCATCTTAGAAGATCTTGCTACACTATGATAAAGAATCCTGGCCTTGGTTATTCAAATATATTTTTGTATATTGAAAAGTAAATTTGAAGTGAAAATATATATATAGACATGAGAGATATCGTCTTTTTTTTTTTTTAACATAAATGTAAGCTCTTACCTTTCTCCAAAAAAACAAGTACATATACAGGTGGTTTCTGGATCTCAGAGTATACCACCAGACAAAAATAACTATAATTGAAGTTTGATGGACTAGTTATTTAAATCAAATGTCCTTCCTCCAACTCCCTGGAACTATTTAGACTCACAGTGGAGAAACTGGTCTTACAGCTGTTACAATATCAGCCCATTTCACAGGGCCTGGCCTAGTTTTTATAGGGGATGATGCAGGTGAACGTCAGTATTTAGAAGCCAACCCTCCCTTGATCTCTTCTGTTGGGAAAATCCCTGAAGCATAGTCTAACAATATGCAAAGTGGAATCTCTTTCTGAATGAGTCATTCTTTTGTTGAGTTCAAGAAGTTAGAGAGAACATCATTCTGTGCTCAGGTTGTGTCGTACATAGTAATTACAACATATATCAGGAGGCTGTGATTTGTTGATAGTGTGACAGTAACTGACAACTATATTAAAGTGAGGTGGTTACAAGGAAACACAACGCAAAGGGCCGAGACTATCTATTTAGGACACACAGGTAAGCTGCAAGGATCCAGCAATGGACCATAGAGACTTCATAGATCCCCCAGGAGAGCTAATATCAGGGAATCTGACCAGCTTTTTCAAGCTATCCCATGGAAGCTGCACCTCTATCTTGGGTCTCCCGACACACCATTGATTCACACCATTCAGACATTGCCACATTCACCTTTAAAAAATACACAAACACACACACACACAGACATATATATAAATTTTTATTTTATTATAGATATGTGGGGCACAAGTCAGAATTATTAATAGCAGGCTATGTGCAGGTGAAGTTTGTGCCTCCAACTGGCCCTCACTTCCCCTGGTTTAAGACCAGGTACGCTTGGTGATGCTGTGTGCCCCATCCTCTCCCCTGGCAATGTCCAGCAACTGCTGATCCCTCCTTTGTGGCAATGTGATTAATGTTCAGGTCCCACTTATGAGTGAGAACATTCAGTATTCAGTTATTTGTTTCTATGATAGATCACCAAGTGTGATGGTCTCCAATTCTATCCAATTTGCTGTGAATTCCATGCTTTGGTTCTTCTTTATGGCTGCCCTGAGAATGGGAACTAGCCAAGGATGCTGACTCTCACTTCTCCTGTTCAACCTAGTATTGGAAGTCCTAGCCAGAACAATCAGAAAAGAGAAGGAAATCAGGGTATCCAAAGAGGAAAAAAGGAAGTCAACTTATCCCTCTTTTGGGATTATATGATCCTATATCTTGAAAACCCTAGGAATCTGTCAGAAGCCTCCTTGCACTGATAACTGACTTCTGTAAAGTCTCAGGATACAAAACCAATGTGCAAAAGACTGTTGCATTTCTATACACCAGCAACAAGTAGACAGAATGCCAAATAAAAAGCACAACCCCATTCACAATAGCCACACACACACACACACACACACACACAAGAAATATCTTGGCATCCACCTAACTAGAGAAGTGAAAGACCTCTGTAATAAAAACTACAAAACACTGATCAAAGAAATCAAAGATGACACAAACAAATGGAAAATCATCTCATGCTCATGTATTAGAAGAATCAAGATTGTCAAGATGTCCACATTTACCTTTTTATGAGAAGGTGATTAGCTTTTTTTTTCCTCAAATCTTAGAAATGGGGGGGGTGGTGATAGGTGAGTGAGAGATTCAGTGCACTGTTGCCTGCATTCTTCCCCTTCCCCTCCATAGCCCAGTAGAATCGACTCCTCAGTATTCATTGCAGAACTCTAGTATTTTTGGCAGAGTGATCACTCATAAGAAGTGGTGTTGATGAGAGAAAAGAGTACTAATAACAGCAGCCTCCACTTATTGAGCATGTAGTATGGGCCAGGCTAAATGCTTCACAGATATTATGAACCAGAAGGTAACTATAAATGTAAGCCCCAATTATGTCATTAAATTAAGCACATAAAACTGCACCACTGAAAACCTCTTCACAAGCCATCAGCACACCATACTTTGGGAAATAATGCTCTAGTTGAAGCCTCTCATTCACAGATTGTCCTCTATTTGCCAGAGATATTTTGGTGAAACTAGAAATTCATTTCTACTAATGTAGTAGGTCTAAATTTAAAAGGTTCATGTCTGCAATTCTCAGAGGATATTCAGAAAGCCAGTTTCAATGGGTCTGGTTGAGTCTTCATCCAGCTGTTAATGCTAGTGAATATCTTTTGTATGCATTGGATGTATCAGATAGTCTTACATTTAATCTTTAAAATACATAATTTTCCAAATGAGGAATCAAAGGCTCACGTAGGTTAAGTAATTCACCTGGAGCATATCAACTATAAATGGTAGAGTCAATCTTTACACTCATACTTATAAGAGCTGTCCTCTTCTTAAAGCTGGCTGAGCAACCACTTTCTGAAAAGTGTGTATAGCTCTGATGGACCAGAGTCTAGGTCAACCCCAAAGCCAAGAGGTTAAGCAAACCTTGCATTTGAATTCTTGTTGGAATCTGACCTGTGAAGGGCAGCTCTTGACTCTTCCTGGCTGAAGGGTTCTCATTTTCTAAGACACTTATTTGAGTTGCAAAGTTGAGGCTAATGCAAGCAAACTCATATTCCACAATCCAAGTGAGGCTAATGCAAGCAAACTCATACTCCACAATCAAACATGATCAGATTATTCAGGACTTAAGAAATAAGGGGAAGAACCACGTTTAACCAGTACCAATTAACAATGAACTTGGAGCAGGCCTTTGGCCTGCATTTCCTAATGTCTCCAGGCAGAACTTGGTGATTCATCATTCACAGACACAATCCTCTTCTTTGGAAAAGCATTTCAGATTTATCCAGAAACATTTACTTAACTTGTAACTTTTTTAAAAAATGTACTCCAAAGCACATGGGTCAAATTAATTTTGAATGTCAAGACTGGCCTTCCTTTGGAGCTGTGGAAGAAATAAGAGACAAAAGTGGATGTCCTAGAAAAGACTGCACCTAGAACAGTCAGATGTGGTGGGCAGGGTACTGAATGAGGAGACAGGGAGATTTCCTCAGACACTGGTAGCAAAGGCAGGGAATAGTAACACATTTCTCTGCACCCAACTCTATGACAGCATGAGCTAGAGAAAGCTCACAGCAGCCAATTGTGCACAAGTCTTCTCAACTCCCCATCAATGATATCATGTTGGTCACTTGCGACTGGCTACAGTGAGAGTAATTTATATGAGGGAAGTGGGCAAACGATTCAAGTCAGTATTTTTGTTTGCTTTGAAGTCACCTGTTAAACATGTACTGACTGTCTTTTTCTGTTTAGTATTGCTATAAAGGAATACCTGAGGCCAGGCAAGTTATCAAGAAAAAAGCTGCAGCAGACACTTTTGCTGTTGTCCTGCCTGTTGCGCCCTTCACAATGTATCTTTCCTTTAATAATTCTACCTTTGTAAATTCAAAAAAAAAGAAAAAGAAAAAGAAAAGAAGCTTATTTACCACATAGTTCTTGCTGATTGGAAAGTTTAACAGTGGGCATCAAGTAAGAGTCTCAGGCTGCTTCTACTCATAGCAGAACGTGAAAGACAGCTGGCATGTACAGAGATCACATGGTGAAAGAGGAAGGGGGGGCGGGCTGCTCTTTTTATCAATCTGCTCTCATGGGAACTAACAGAGTGAGAATCCATTCATTTCCAAGAGCATGACACCAATCCATTCATGAGGGATCTACCCTCCTGACCCAAACATCTCCCGCTAGGCCCCACCTCCAACTTCAGGGATCAAATTTCAACATGAGATTCAGAGAGAACAAATATCCAAACTACTGCACCAACAAACTACTGTATGGACTGGTGTAGGGTGCAAAGTTTTCAGAAAAATCTGACTACTCACTTACTGCTCTGCTATGGTTCCCCTACCAGAGAGATGGGCATGTTAATGCAGAATGCATATAACTTTGGGGGGTTAGAAAGTGACCATCTCTCCCCAAGCAGAGTAACATAAGTGAGCATCTGTTGCAACACTTTGATATCACTGAAAATGCAGAAGTAGCAGATTACAGAGCTCACTTCTGACGCTGGCTCATACTTGACATCTGGGGAAGTGACTGTGGTGATTGAAAATCAAGGTAGCACTCCTGTGCCAATGCTAGAGTGCAGCAAAGCTTCCCCTCTACCTTCCTACCTTAGGCTTCTTTGCCCAAAATCACCCATGGTCTTGGGTTGCTCATGCTTGAAGATATTTTGTCATCTCTTGGCGTTGATAAGGAGAGGTTCTTGGGAATCCTTTTTTGTCATGAAGTGGGGGGCTAATGCTCACCCATGGGAGCCTACCATCTAATTTCTTTACCTCTGATTTTCAGTTTATTCATTTGTTTTCTTATTTCAGTATCTCTCTCTATGATTTTCACCTCCCTCCTTAAAGATCTTGACCTCCCACAAGATATAATTTTTTGAAGTTACACAGATCGGTTGTCAGTTCAGTTCCTTAGGATGATGAGCTGTCTTTCCCTAGTGCTCTCTCTAGTCTCATTTCTTAATTTTTAACTCTTAAATTATCTTTACCTCCAATCTCAATAGAAAAGATGAAATTGGACGGACCATCCTTTTGAGATGAGCAGAAAAAGAAACTCCAACCCACAAATGATTGAAGACGGTTCACCCTTTGCAAAGTCCTGGACAGATATGAGAAGGAACAAGAATAAAACTATCGCTTATTCATTAGTACAATTGTTACTATTTATTTGTTTATCATAGCAATGAAATTAAAACAAAATGAAAAAGGAAACAACCAAGTGTTCAATAAGAAGGGACTTATTAAATAAGTCCTGATATATAATTATATAACCATTCAAAATCATGATAAAAAAGAATATTTGCTGACATGAAAGAATGTTTATGATGTATTGCTTAATCAAAAAAGTTACAGTATAAATCCCACACATATACATACATGGCTACACACATGCAAACATACATGCACACACAAGCACATACACACCCAAGTAGCTATGAATTTACTATATAGATATAGAAAACCAAGACTGGTAAAGACCATATGTCTAAATGTCAAGTGTTCAATCATTACATATCATTTTTACTAATTTTATTTGCATTTTTAATTTTTGTATTATATATCATTATTTGAAGATTCTTTTCTTTAAATTTCAGAGCTACTTATCTCCCTACTTATTTACTTCTAGAAGATTCTTTAATGCATTTAATATTTGAGCTAAATGACTTTGTCTGCCATTGAGTAATTGCTAAAGGACAGTTTACTCATTATCAGTCATAGAAATCAAGCCACAAACTATCAGCAGACTATGCTCCATGCTGAGAGCTTATGAATTGCTCGATCTGTGTGGACACAACCTATATAACTTTATATTGGGCCAAGAACACTCCATTTTATTTATTCAGTCATTGTAGACAGTAACAAGTTGCCTTCTAAGCACATTTTTCAGTTACCTTGTAAGAATGCATGGAGCTGACTGCTCTGCTCTGGCCAGCTTGGGCCCTGTGGAGAGAGAAAACCCTTAGCCTAAACCACATTGTTATCTCTGAATCACATACAACAGAGCCTGAAGCTCATGTGGGAATGAGAAGTTTCATTACAATAATTTTTTAGTTAAAACTTAATCTTTTATCTTTAATCTTGAATTTAATTTCAAGTAAAAGATTCTAGAGAAGCCTTTATAAATTATTTTACACCTTCCTGTCTTATTAAGCAGAGTGGAATAAATCTAGTGATTTTATTTTGATAGAATGTAATTCTGATTGTTTTTCTCTGCTCTTAGTGGTGCTAATGTCATTTCTAACCTCGTACTATGCAGTCCAAAATGTCTTGCCTTTCATTACTGCATTCATCTCCTCCCTCATTGTCAAGAAGATACTGTACACCCTGTCTTAGTTCACTCAGGCTTCTATAACAAGATACCACAGACTGGATGGCTTAAACAACAGAAAATCTTTAGTCACAATTCTAGGGTCTAGGAAGTCCAAGATCAAGGTACTAGCAGATTGGGTGTCTGATTAGAGCTCTACTATTTCTCTCTTCTTATAAAGACACTAATCCCATTATGGAGACTCCATACACTTAACTTCATCTAAAACGAATCACCTTCCAAAGGTAACATCTTCTAATTCCTTTCATTGAGGTTAGTGTTTCAACATCTGCATTTTAAGGGGATGCAAACATGCAGTCCTTAACACACTACCTAGAGAGGGGAGATGTTACTTTCTTGCCTCTTTTAAAATTCCCCACTTTTGATATTGTCTTGATTTTGACAACATGGGAACAATCCCTTGATATTTATTTTTAAAGTATAAGTAAATAAGTTCTGAGTAAAGTCTTAAGGTTTTTATTGTTGTTGTTTTCTCCTGCAGGTTTTTGCTATATTTTCAATCTGATCTGGTCAAAATCTTTTTTAAAAATATATTGTCTCGGGGTCATGCTCTAACTGATTGAAGTATAGGAGAAATGACCTCCAAACACATGGTGTCCAGTTATCTTTTAAATATAGATTTTACTGTTGTTTTGTTTTTATTTTTCATCTTTCCTTAAATAAAATATGTGTTTTTCAATGGGAAAAATTATGTCCCATATTTTGCACACTCTATTGTTCTAAACACAGAAAAGATGCTTGACAAACTCTGGTTAGCTGGCACTTCATAGAACTCTAAGGTTCTTAATAATTATGAAGCCCAGAGATAAAGCCATGAAATAATAAATCAAAGACACAAGACTGCATAACAGTATGATGAAAAACCATATTACTAGGAGAAATTATAATTATTTAAACCATGGTTTTAAAATATTTTTGTTTGGGAATGCCCAACCAAGAACTTTGGAAAACTATATATCAAGTGGTACAATTATAATTTTACTTCTAAAGTGTGCCATTACAGGTTTAAAAAGTTACAGAGAATATGCTTCACGGCATATTGTCAATACTGTCTTTTAAAAATAAAGCTTATCTTTCATTTTAAATGTATCCAATGGAATCTACATACCACAGTGTTTAGATAACGTCCATCAACCATTTGAAAAAATCCACAAGTTCCTTTTTTTAACAAACAGAAATTGTGTATCATTTTTTTTCTCCTTGAACTCATACATGTATTTCACTCATCTGACATAATTTTATTTCTTCTGGGTTGACTTATCACTACAGTTATTGATAGAGCACAATTAATAGATAAACAGTCTTCATAAAATTTTATTGATGATGCATATTTAATGAGATAGATTTTTTCCAATTTTTATGTATTCATGAATGATTATTATGTATGTCTAAAATGAGGTAAGATTTACTATCAGCAATTTTTTTCTACTTGAATATATGTACCTACTGAATAGATGTCATGTTTATATACAGGTAGACAGGAATGAAATGAGTACTAATATAGCAATGTCACTCATTTTCTAAAACTTCAAGACATAGGTCAAAAATCACATGTAATCCATTTTCAAATATTATTTTAATGATCTACCAGCTCTCAACTCAATGGAGCCTTCTCCAACATTGTTAAAGGCAAGAAGATAAAAGCGATCTACTTGAAAAATAGGTGTTATCAGACATTTTCTTTTTCAACACCAATTATTTACAGTTTTTCTTGTTTGATGCCCCTGAGGTTTTGCCATCCTGGATCCATGCAGCAAAGCATGAGTCTAGATGGATTAAGGGTGGCCATTCTCAGGTAAAGTAGGAAAAGGGTGATGGTGAAGGGGAAGGAAGCAGAGGAGCTACAGGACACAGATACATTCACAGACAGGTCATCTTCTAGAAAGCACACATTGCAAGGTTGATCATTTTTAAAAATATTGCCCACCGCCTTTTGCAAGTCCAGGTGTAGTCTCAGTGGGAAGTTCAATGAACTAGAAACCTTGGAGAAGGCTCAGGAGAGGAGATTTAAGCTGAATCTAATGGTGAGATTTAAGTATGCAGAGAAGATTTGGGGAGATCATCTACTTGAAGGACACAGATGGCCTGGATTATGGTGTCCCAATAAAAGACTGTGGCCTGGAGTAGTAGTGTCCTGGAAATATCTACTGCTAAACCCTTTGGCTGTTGTCTAGCTCTCTTCGCAGAGTCTGCAGTGATAAGCAGTGTGAGAATGACTCTGGATTAGAGATAAAAATAAACAAACACAACTCAAATGCTAATAGGAACGAGGCAGGTCACATAAGATGGAGCAGTCATTGGGAGTATGTCATAGTACATGGTGTGCACCGAGAAAATTTGTCTCATCCAAGGGGTCAGCCTTTGCTCAAACAGTGGAAAGGTAGATGCAGCATAGCAGGTGTTCCTATCTTCTCAAGAGAAGTAGAATTCTGGATTTGAACGTAAATCTTCCCCAGAGGGCAAGACAAAACATGTGAACTGTGTCTGTCCTGTAGACTACCACTTTGCTATTTCTGGTCTAAACTCTAATTTTAACCATAGACTAAGACAGAATATCAGAAGCCATCAAAGCTGAATTGTTCTGCCCTTTGTAAGGGCAGATGTCCCGAACAAAGTAGAAGGTCAATCAATGTTTGTCTGCTGAAGGGAAGTTCACCGTTACAAGGCCCTGCTTGACTTCCTTCCAGTCGAGAGGTGGCTGGAAACTCACGACTCTGAAGAGTAGAGCCTAAAGTCACAGCACCAAGTGTTCTTTGCCAGCATTTGGTTCCATTTTCCTCTCTATTTGGGCCAGTAGGAAGAACAGCTGCAATGACGCCCACCTTCAGCTCTTTTGCTGGAGCTTGTTCTCTGCATCTCTCATATTAACATTTCCACAGATCTAGTTGTTTCTTTTTTAATGGTTGTTTATCCCTGCCTTGGATTTCTTTATGTGTTTGTTTTATCCTGAAGTGCTTTGTGTATTTTGTAAGGCTGCTTAAATCCTTTTTGGAATGAGTTAGGGCATAAATAAATAAAAAGACTATCTCTGGAGCCCACCTCTTCCCCTATCTGAGTTTTCAGGCCCTGGGCCTATGGGGATGCCACTTAATAAATTACTGATTGCATGTATCCTGAAGGTAATAGAGTTTCCAAAGTTGCAGAATAAACCACCAGAGAGTTGTTTAAGCGTTAGGAAAATCTGGCCCAATACATTATTCCAGATCTATATTTATGTTCATGGCTTACAAAGCACCCCAGGGCCCTCTGGGATCAGAGAAACTGCATGAATCTAAGAAAATATTATTATATAGATTTTTTTTTTTTTTGGTTTCTAAAGAGTGTGAGGCCCTCTGGAGAACCACTGGAGGAAAATGAATAATTTTATGCAATCTCCAACACTTGTCTTTTTACGAGTCTCTCATTGAACCCTTGGTGCCCGCCCTAATAGTTCCAGCTAATTCTGTTGCTATAGCTACAACAATTAATTATATGCTTAACTAGCCTTACTAGTACATTGCAGCAATTCAATTAAAATGTGATTTTATTCTTCCTGTACTTTCAGGGATTTTTTTCAGCCTTCAGCTCTGAAAACTGCCCATAACATGGATTGAAAGGGTCCCAGAGGTTGTATAGTCCATTTCCCGGTAGTATCTTTGGCTAGGACTTGACAGGACGAGCACTGTTGCCCTGACATAGACCTTGGTACAAGAGCCAAAGCATTTGGGAGATTGGTCTCAACGATTGAGCAAATGATAAAATGAATACTCAATGGGTATATGGCTGACATGAATAGATTTTTTTTCTCATCTTAATTTTAATACTGTATTTAAATTGGAATGAGAAGACTCAGGATTCCTAAATTAGAGGCTATTCTCAATCACTGGATTGACATCTAGAGACAGTCCCAGTGGCCTCTACAGCTGTGCCTTATGGTGAGAAGTGCCTCTCCTGGGCAGCCCTGGCGACCAAGGGATACTTAAGAGGCAGTGGGATCAATAAAAGTCCCAAAGTGCAGGGAGATTGTTGGTCTCCAGGTACCTGATAGAAACACATTGGTTGGAATTGCTGAATTATTGCCTCTTCTTCAGGCTACCAATGTCAGAGTAAAAGCTCAACACCTTCATTTACTAGGAGAGAAACAGAGCTTTAGAGAGGTCTTGTTTAATTGTGCATCGCTTTCAAGGGCAGAGCTCGTGGCAAAACCCATTACTCTAGTAAGCTTTAAGAAGTTGCAGTTTTTTCTTTTTAAAAATTACAAGATTCTATTCATACAACCGACACTATGCTTTTCTAATATGTCTCCATATTTTTAATTGTTTGTCTTCCTTCTTTGGCACCATGATAATGACAGCTAACACTGATAAATTTCTATGTACCAGATATTGTGCTAAGTGACTTTCTCACATTATTTGATTTTGCATATGTGGAAACTGAGGTTGTCAGTGCCAAATGATTCACCCCAAAACAAGGAGCTAATGGCAGAGCCACTGTCACACACTGACCTACCTGACCCCATCTGAGCTCTGAGCCTTTATTCTCTCTCTTCCCAATACCTTTTCTACTCTGACCTCTTTCTTGAATGACCTCATCTACTCTGGCAGTTCATCCTCCACTTCTCTCAGGGGGTCCCCAGATCCCCAGCCCTGACCCTCCTTCTCCTGTTTGTCACTTATCTTTTCCTTGTCCTCCTGTCACTGCTGCAACTCACTGTGGTCAAAGCACAAGTGGCATCCTCTTCCCACCTCCATACACCCCTCCTCCTGATCACCCTACCTCTGTGATGGAACCCACTGTTTCTCCTATCATGAAGCCCTGAAATGTCAGAATTTTCCTTGATCTTCAACTCCTCATCTCCCTCAACTACCTACAAATAACCATTCACTAGGGTCCAAGCACCTGCCTTCCTCTGTCCTAGTTTGCTTCTGCTGGTCATTTCCTTTCTATGCCTTAACCAGACTGCTCCTGGGGCCAACACAGCACTCTAGCTCATGGCAAAGGGCCGGTTTCTCTGCCACGAGTCAGAGTGGGAATAATACATCTGAAATTCCTCTCCAGCTTCCCACACAACCGTGGTTTTAAGGTGCCATGTATTCCCTTCCATCACTCCTTGGTTTTCAGGGTTTCTATGACATACTTGACAGGACGGTATTTGAAGGGGATACTCCTTCAGTCCTATCTGGATATTGACCTTCTTCTCTGAACCATTACTGCGTCCCCTCTACTCAATCAAATGTGACATTTCTGTGACCACACTGGGACAAGACACCCACCAACAGCCTTTAGAGCTATATTCTCTTTCAAGTACAAAGTCAACACGTGGTAGGCATTTAATACATTTAATTTCTAAGTTTTCACTTGCTGCTTTAAAATAAGTTGGTTTGTTTTTCTGGGGACATCTCTCATTGAAAATGAATGATTCCAAAGTGTGTGTGTGTGTATGTGTGTGTGTGTGTATGTGTGTGTGTGTGTGTGTGTGTGTGTGTGTAGAAAAATGAAAGATGGAAGACTATTGACATATACACACACAGAGGGGATTGTGCTTCACGCTGTATTTGAATTTGCCCAGTGCCAAGTACATTGTAATTTAAGAGATATTAATTAAGAGATATATAATAAGAGTATCATATCTGCAAGGCACTGTGTCAGGTGCAAATAAATCGATCTCCTTAAAAAATCATTAAATGAGTAAATGAATGGATGAATGAGAGAATGATCCATTTATTAATTAATTTACAAGGGAGGACCCCGCACCAAAAAAAAACCTGATTTATCTTTTGAAGGACAGGCTTCTGGTAGTACACTCAGAATTTGTTCCTCCAAATCAAATGGTCAACCAAAAGTTTTATCTGGTAGTTTTAAGAAGGTTGAGTTATGATTTGCTGAAGAAATGTTCTGAGTTTAGGCAAACAAGTGACTGGTTCTTTCACCATGACGTGCACCTATCCATACCACAATAAGTGTTCAGCAGATTTTGACCAAAAACAGCATGATCATCATGCCTTGCCCTCCCTATTCACCTGATTCCACCCTGAGTGACTTTTTGTCTTTCTTTAGATGAAAAAAACCCTTAAGGGGAAACGTTTTGCCTATGTGAAAGCAGTGAAACAAAAAACAGCAGAAGTACTAAATGACATCAAAATTGACAAGTTCAAAAACTGTTTGAGCAATGAATAAGCATCTCAATTACATCAAACAGAGAGTATTTTGAAGACAACCAAAGTTTAAACATGTAAGAATAAATACATAATTTTTTATAAATAAATTCTGGGGTTTGCCTCCCTTCCCATATTTATCCATCTTGGAGAGCATGGTGGGCTCTGAGAACAAAGTGATATTTTCAGTGTTTATGTATCCAACAAATATTTAACAAATGTCTTGTGTGTGCCAGGCACCGTGCTGCTCCTCGAGAATATGAATGTGAACAATATTGTGAACACAGAATCCCTAGGGATGGAGTTTAAGTCTAGGATGGGGGCAGGGAGGTGGAGGCCAACATAGTAGAGTCCTCCTGCTGTGTCCTAAGCCCTCACAGAGCCAGTGCCTGTGCTGGCTGATGCAGGGAAAGCCCATGGACACTGAAGCTGAGGATGATTCCCTGTGGTCTTCCTGGAACCTGCTGACCCATGTGGCCCTCCACTGGCCTCATCTATGAAACCTTGAGTTTTCGATTTTATAAAAACCACAGCCCCCCACATTTCAGTACAAAGAGATATTCCAGGAGCCAATAACATCTAATCTATCCTACCTAATCCTCAGAGGTGGCAAGAACAACCCATTTCCATCCGGCTTCCCTGGGGCCCAGATAGCCAATCCTAGGAAAGGAAGAGAGAGTATTTATTTGCTCAGATAAACTACTTGATGCTAGTCACATCACCGTGCTGTCCTCATTCACTGTAGATGCCACAGTGGGGCACCAGAATCCCTTATTTCATCTTCACTCATTGGTGTTCATATGGGAACTGACTTGATCCCACCAATTCCACAAAAGGAAAATAAAAGAAGGCAAATATTCCAAGGACAGCTCTTCCTTACACAATTACCATGGCAACCCTGCTATTGCAGGGGCTATTTCTGTAGGCCAAAGTTGTATAGAAAAGAGGACAGTTGTGGTGTGCTTGTGCCCTCATCCCCCAGGGTGCAGCAACCTGGAGACATGAATAGGGTCACAGGCAGACTATCGTATTTTCTGGCTTATTCCCTGGCTGCTACTGGAGAACTTGTTATGCCTTCAAATTCTTCCCCAACCAACTCGCAGGATGCCAGGAGGTATCTCTGCCGAGGCGAACTTGCCTCCCTGGACCTTCTCAAGGTTGTTGCTGGAATGGGCCCTGTACTAGCACCTGCTGAAAACACAGGCAAACCAGACATGGGACATCCCTCTGGCAACAGGCCTCATCTATCTTGTGGCCCAGAATGTTTCTTGGACTAACACTGAGTTCAAGACAGAAGCTGGCCTTGTGTCCCACCTCTTCTCCTCTCTCTGGGGCATGAACCAAGCCAAGCTCCTATTTGCTCTCAGAGTCTTAGAAATGGCATAAATCCCCTCCTTCAGTCTTTTCTCTCTTCATACAGCTACAGCCCCCACTCCCCTCAGGTGCTGAAGGATGTTCCCCAGCTCACATCCCCTTCTCCTTGCCCCTTCCCCCACCCTGAATCTTGAGTCAGCATCGTCAAGTCCATTAGTCTATGCCTCTACACTTTTGTTTCCCATATCCTGGATTCTTTCTCAGGAGCATTCCTAGTCTTTCACATAATTGAGCTCGCGTGAGATCCTCCACTCACCCCCCGGACACATTTGTGTAACTTTTGACTTAAAGACAAATCATTTAAGCAACGTCACGCAGTTGGATGAGTTGAAGGAACTTCATTTGCTTACCCAACTTTTTACATGGTGAATTACCTGCATGGGTTTCACAGAGGGTGTGGCTCCTTCACAGAGATGGAGGTCAGAGGTCAATGCTGGACTGAACAAAAGATAAATTATGTCCTCCTCAAAATTCATAAGTTGAAGCCTAATATCCATTATCACTGTATTTGGGGTAATTTGGTATTTAAGATTAAACTAGGTCATAAAGGTTGAACCCTAATCTGATAGGATTAGCATTCTTATAAGAGGAGAGGGAAACACCAGAGTGTTGATTATTTTTATATAATTGGAATAAATGACATTCATCTGTAACTACTTTTCTCTCCCTGTAACTTTACTTTTTAAGATTATAAATGGAACCACTGTTAAAAAATTATAGCTCAGTTTAAGGACATTTAATTTAAGGAGTTAAAGTTGGCATAACTGCCTTTTACACAGAATTTTCCACGAAAGGAAATAGAAATATAACAAAGGGACACATTTACATTGTCATAAATTGTCCCAAGTCTCAAATCATTAAGAAAAGTCTACCTCACACAAGATGCCTGCTATGAGTTTCATGTTTATGTTCCCCTAAAAGTCACATGCTAATGTCCTAATCCCCAATATCATGATATTAGGAGATGAGGTCTTCGGGAGGTGATTAGGTCCTGAGGGTGGTGCTCTCATGAAGGGATTAGTGCCCTTACCAAAGAGGTCCTAGAGAGCTGTTTTGCCCCTTTCACTCTGTGAGAACACAGTGAAAAGATGGTTTTCTGTGAAACTGAAAGTGAGCCTTCAGCAGACACCAAATCTGCCAGCACCTTGACTGGATTTCTAAGCCTCTGGAATTTTGAGAAATAAATTCCTATTCTTTATTAACTATTTTATGTAATTTTGTTATAACAGCATAAACACGTGATCCCTAAGCATAACTCTTTATGCCAAAAATTGCATCCCACACACATTTTATCTGAAGTTGAAAGAATGGTATCTGCCATCCTTCATACATGGTACTAATCACTCATTAGGGATGGTAATAATGCTTCCCCAACAGGAATTAATTTTATGCTAATCATATATGTCAGTGATTCTCACAGCTGCTCCACAGAAGCAAGGGTTTTGCAAATTAGTTGCTTTCTTATTTGGAAAAGGTATGGGATGGCCCAGAAGCAAAGGCATCATTGGAACTCACATAATGTTTTTAGACTTGTTAATTAGCCTAGCAGTCTCATTTTATCACTTCATCAAAAGATGGTTTGGGCCTTAAGCAGTCCTGAGGTCATCAATTCTGACTCAGCCGATTAACACTGGCCTTGTCAGATAATTGGAAAGGTCAAAAAAGAGTGTCTAGTCTTTATCCTAAAGCTAAAATTATTGTCAGAAAAATTTCTAAGAGATATTCCAGTCCTTGTAGGAAGGAGTTTAGGAATTAGGTAGATCTTAACTTAAACCCTTGGTTTCTACTGCCTGCTGTCTTGCTATGTGGCCTTAAAAAAAAAAAAAGCTTACCTTTATGAACCTAAGTTTCCTTCGCTGTGAGAACGAAAATAAAAATGCCTCTACCGTAGGGAGGAACAAATCAGTGTACATGAAGCATCATGTCCAACACACAGGGAGGAACAATAAATGTTCGTTTACTCAAATGTTCTTTCAAGGTTTACTAGAAACTCTTGTCTATATGAAAGGATCAAGATTTGACTTCTAAACTGATTGAGCATTTTTCACCTTAAGGGGTGCTGCTGGTTAGACGGTTTTCAGCTTAGGTGGAATGCAATAATGAAAAGTCAGGTGTGGGTGGGAATGATAGGAGGACAATGGTAGAGCCACAACGAACAGGATTCAGGAAAAGTACAAAAACCTGGGGGAAAAAAAAGTACAATAAAGACATGGTAGGCCATGCACAGTGGCTTAAGCCTATGAGCACTTTAGAAAATCAAGGCAGGGGGATTGCTTGATCCCAGGAGTTTGAGTCCAGCCTGAGCAACATAGTAAAACCCTGTCTCTATTTTTTTTTTAATTTTTAAAGAGAAGGTAAAATTTAGATTTATTTATTCATGTAACTAACATTTATTGAGCACCTGCTATGTTATAGGAACAGAGTTTGAGGCAAAGGATACAGAGACTTTATAATCTACTGGGACAAATAACTATGGTAAGGGTTGTGATGCTCAGTGATTTCGTGACTGTGGTGACACAAGGCATATCACCTTGCTCCCCACTCTAGGATAATTCTGAGTCAGTCTGGCCACTTTCTCCCAGCAGTGATTCTGCCTGCAGAGTGTAGAGCTTCCTGGGGAGAAGGCAGAAGCTAGCTTGGCTAGAAGGCAGCAGCGTGGCATTGTATAGGGCAGACATTAGATTCTTTACTCTATTATGACCTAGTTTTTTGGGTGGGGGGAGTGGTTGCAGTTCTTGCTATCAAGTTTAAGGACATTTTGCCTAGTCCTAGATCTCAAAGATTTTATTATTTTTAAATATAAAATTTTATAGTTTTACTCTTTATATTTATGATCCATTTTGAGTTATTTTTAAAATAAGGTATGAGACTTACATTGAAGTTTTTTTTTGTTTATTTTCTATGGCCGCGCAATTGCTCTTGCACCAATTGCTGAATTGCCTTTTCACCTTTACCAAAAATACTTTGAGCATATATTTGTGGGGCTATTTGGAATTCCTTATTGTAAGTTAATCTATGTGTCTGTCTTTCCACCTGTACCACATAGACTTGATTACTGTAATTATACGTCTTGAAATCCAGTAGACTTGTTCTTTTTGCTTATTATTTTTCAAAATTGTCTCAACTATTGTAGTTCCTTTGCCTTTCTACAAAAATTTTAAGTAATCATGTCTATAACTACAAAAAATCTTGCTAGTATTTTTAATGTGTTTTTATTGATACACATTTACAAATTTGTGTGATATTTTATTACATGCATATAATGTGTAATGATCAAGTCAGGATAATTAAGATATCAGTAATCTCAAGCGATTATTATTTGTTTATCAGATCTAAGAGTTTTTGGTGGAGTCTTTAGGTTTTTCTAAATGTAAGATCATGTTATCTGCAAAGAGGGACTATTTGATTTTATCTTTCAAATTTGGGTGCATTTTATTTATTTCTTTTTCCTGCTTGCTCTAGCTAGGATTTCCAGTATTATGTTGAACAGAAGTGGTGAAAGTGGGCATCCTTGTTTTGTTTCAGGTCTGAGTGAAAAGCTTTCCTCCATTCAGTATGATGTTAGCTGTGGATTGTTTAGATACAACCCTTATTATTTTGAGATATGTACCTTCTAAGCCTAGTTCGTTGAGATTTTATGTGAAGGGATGTTGAGTTTTATCAAATGCTTTTTCTTTTTTAATCTTTTGAGAGGATCATATGGTTTTTGTCCTTTAGTCTGTTGATGTAACATGTCATGTTAATTGATTTGCATATATTGAACCATCCTTGTATCCCTGGGATAAATACCACTTAATCATCATGTCTTATCTTTTCAGTGGGCTGTTGGTATAGTTTGCTAGCATTTTGTTGAGAATTTTTGCTTCTGTATTCAAACAGCATATTGTTGTTCAATGTTTTCTAAACCATTCTGCCCATTTATATCTTTTAGTTGAAATATTTATACCATTTACATGTAATGTAATTACTGTTATCGTTAGAGCTTAAATCTGCCAATTTATTTTGTATGTTCTCTTTGTTATCTCTGCTTTTTTTCTGTATTTCTTTTTTTCTGAATTGCTGTAGGTTACTTCAACTTCAAAGTTGTACTTCAGCTTTGATTTATCTCTCTTGTGTTTAGTATTTTTGGCATAGCTTTGAAAATTGTTGCTTTAGTTGTTATACTATATATGCACAACTTGACACTTTTTTTTTTGGTGTTGTTATATCATTTCCAGGGAAGTGTAGAAAACTTACATTCCTTGTGGGGTTTTTTGTTCTTCTCCATTTATAATATAGTTGTCTTAAGTAAATTTTTTTCCATGTAAAGTTAGAACCATATCAGACAATGTGCATTTTTTTTTTTGTTTCAGCCAGGAAATATAATTTTTAAACCCTACAAGAAAAATGATTATGGTATATACATTTTTTATGTATAGTCAAATATTTATTAAGCCTATACTCAAGGCATCAGGATATACTGAGGATGGTTAGAACACTGCACAGTAATTATTGGACTGCAAGTCAACTTAGCTGTGAGCTCTCCACCATTTGTCCTTCCTGGTAGACAATGGGTGAAAGACTTTTGTAAATTTATGTTCTATTTTTTGGCAAATAGTAAGAAAGAGAACTTTCCCTGTTTCTGTTTCTTCTCAATTGCCATAAGCTCAAAATAATACTTATTTTAAGGTGGCATATTCTGGTCTTCTACATTGTTCTCAAACCAAATTACTTCTCCCTCATTGTCATTAATCTTTTCATAATCTTATTATTCATCTTAGCACAGTCAAGGCATAATATAGCTATCTTCTAGGCCTGGGTATAAAAAATTTCAGGCTGGCAATAGGAAGAGAAAAATCATCCTCCTGAGAGTGGCAGGGACCCAGGCCTGACCTGTGTGAAACTGCAGGTGAAGCCAACCCTTTGCATCTTCTTAGAGAAGTCTGCATGGACCACACACTACCTGACACCAGAGTTTATCATCACAAAGGTCTCAACAGAAGCAGGAATGGACTATGAATTCACAGTCCTAGCCTGAACAGCTCTTTCAGTAATCCTTGTCCATGCTGCCAACAGGGCTTACTGAGTTGAAGTTATCACTTCAACTGTACTTGTCTCTAATGCTCTCTCATTCTTCTCACAACTTTTCTGAAGCTTGCTCTCTTGGTCGCTGTCTTGTGTTTCTTCAAATATGACTATAATTTGGCTTCCTGTGATGTTTCAGGAATATCATGTTTTTGTTCAGGGTAAGCATGCCTCTGGAGCCTCAGATAAACATCTATTTTCCTGCCATCAGTACTCAAATTGAGTTGTTGGCACCAGGTCCACAAAGTTTCCCAACACATCTTAGTAATGAGAAGCAAAATGGTAGGCAAGGGAAGGACTGGTACCTTACATCTAGGTTTTGGGCAAGCTTTTTCATTTGGGGTAGGTGAACTTTGATGTATTTATTGGGCTTCTTCGGTTTGACATCAGAAGTTAACGAAACACTTGGTTCCATTTGTTGTTCTATATATGGTTCATCTTTAACTGGGGTCAATGTCAAAATCATATTTTTCTCATCATATATTTCTTCCTTGAATAAATTCTTCTTGCTGCTATCATAGTTTTAGTCTTACATTTTCAGTCACATGCAAGGCAAAGAGAGCAATGTTGGGGATTCCTGCAGTTTACTTCTTATAACTTATCACATTTTTGCTTATTGCATTTTTGCCTACTTCCTGATATTCCAAAGTTCCTTCTTTTATTGTTTTCATTACGTTTAGAGAACTTATTTTAGAACAGAAATGTTGATGTTAATTTCTGTTTGTTTTTTCCTCTGATAATGTTTTAATTTTTCTTTCATTCCTGAACGATATTTCAAATAGATATAGAATTATGGATTGAAAATTATTTTCTTTCTGCACCTGAAAAACATTGTGCCACATTTTTCTGATCTTCATGATTTCTTATGAAAACCCCACTGTCACTTTTTCACCCATTGTTTTTTTTTTTCCCTGCAGGTTAAGTGTTGCTTTTCTCTGATTACTTTCAAAATTTTTCCTTGACTTTAGTTTTCAGATGTTTAAATATTATGTGTCTTGCTGTAGATTTTTGGGTTTGTCATGCTCTAGTTTGGGTTCTTTTCTTTTTCTAGCTTTTTTGGAACTGTCTCTTGTAAGAGTTGAAGAGTTTACAGTCATTATTTCTTAAAGTACTTTTTCAATTCTGCTCTCTTTCTCTGTTCCTTTCTAGACTTTCATAACCCAAATGTTCAATCTTTTGTTACTGTCCAACAGGTCCCAGAGACTCTATGTGGGGTATGTGTGTGTGTGTGTGTGTGTGTGTGTGTGTGTGTGTGTGTGTCTTATTTCTTTGTTGTTTACATTGGAAAATTTTGATTTTACTTGTCTCCTCTTTTCTACTGCTGAGCCCATCTACTGATATTTTTATTTTAGTCATTGCATTTTTTAGTGACATAATTTTCATGTGGCTGTTCTTTAAATCTATTCTTTGCCAAGTTTTTCTTTTTTAAAAATTTTTTTCAAGCATATTCATATTGCCCATTGAATCTTGAATGTTTAAAATCTTTGTTGGAAAAAAAATTGTTAGATAATTCTAACATCTCTGTCTTCTTGATGTTGGCATCTATGGATAACCGTTTTCATTTAGTTCTAGATGCCTTTGGTTTTTGGTAATGATGAGTGGTTGTTTAAATTAAACCCTGGAAATTTTGTATTATATTCTGAAACTGGGTTTTATTTACATATTCTGATTTTTATGGCTTACTTTGACACCACTCTGGCAAGGGAAGGGTTGGTGCCTTCTGTTACTGCAGCATTAGAGTAAATATACAGGTTCTCAACTTGGTCTTCAAAACACCCAAGGTAAAGAAGGCTCCTTACTACCTTACTACTTCTTTACCCAAGGTAAAGAAAGGTCTATCTCTTTCCATGGTTTCCACTGACATTGTGATGGGGTGAGAGCTCATTACTAGTGATGATGAAAGTTACGACTTTCTAGCTGACCTTTATTGACACCACCATGGTGGGGCTGTTGGGATATTTTATTACAGCCTCATAAGGGGGAAAGTCTAAACTCTCTACCCAGACTTTGCTGGTGTGGTTAAAAGTAAAGCTATCATTCTTTATGCTTTGGTGGAGTAGAAGTGATTATTATCCAAACATTTTCTGTCTTGCTAGGCTGCCTCATTCCTGGTCCTTTGACTAGAGAGAGGAGAGTTTTCTTGAACTATTTTTATCTGTGTCTATTGGCATTTATGGGTCACTGAATTCTTCAACTTCAATTAAAGGAAAAAAAATCCAGGAAACTCACCACCATCTAACTTCTCAGGTGCTAAAGTCCTTAGCTGGTCTACCATTTTCTCCATTTTTCAGAGTCATCTTATGTTTGTTTATATATAACATTCAAAGTACTTAGTGTACTTATTAGAGGAATAGGAGAAGTGTATTTATTCCATCTTCCCCTGTATCATGTTCTTTTGATTGTAAAAATCATTGAAAGTGAGACATCCCCCTTGGAGAGGTGAATCTTCTCTTTCTCTCTCTCTAATTTACTTTCTAAATAAACTATATTCTCTAACCAAAAAGAAAAAAAAAGAAAAAAAGTGAGATGTGAGGAGGTTTTAACATCCATATGAACCCACTTTATTTTATATATAAAAAAAATAGGCTAGAAAGGTTGAAGATTTATCCCAGTTACATAGTTGTTTATTAGTGGAGCTCCAACTAGATGTCAGGTAAGTTAGGATTCTATCATATTTAAATCACACCGTGAAGAAGTCCCTTCACCACCAGACATATTTGTGATATGATCAAAACTTAACTCCTGTGAGTTCAAACCAAGGTGATCTGAGTTCCTGGTATCAAGCTCTAAGCAACAAGTCAAGCAGCAGCCTGTCTGCACTCAGCTTTAGGTGTTACTAGGGAGAGTCTTTGGTTGGAAGAACTTTGGAGGAAAAAGAAAGGAATCAATTGTTTATTTCTCTAGAACAAGAGAAAGATATCTTCATTGTGTTTTGTGTTTCCACCAGTTTTAAGGAGCTGGCAGTTGGCACTCACTTTAGTGGTCATGTATGGCAAAGGCAGAAAATTAGAGAAACACTTCCATCCCTGCAGAGAGATTAGGCAAAGTTTTTCTCATTCTGTTTCTGTTCTTTTTTGCTGTGGCCAGAGTTTTAAATATTCTAGTGAAATCCTCTTGGCTATTTTTAGACCAACTACAAGTTAAAAACCACAAAAGTCATGGGAATGTTGCAGGGATATATTCCCCAATAGCCCTTCCTAAAATAGCATGACATTTTGTTAGAGTGAGCATTTAATAGTATTTCTGCATTAATCCAAACAAAATGGCAGTGCCAAAACTAAAGATGCAAAGTTGCTGTCTCCCAAAAGGAGTTTCAGAGGGTCAAAACAAGATGCAAAGATCAGTTGTTCCCTCTTTATAAACTCAGAGAATCACAGAGTTGGGAGAGTAAGGGAGAGTCTTTAAACTTTCAGACCAGGGGTGAGGAAGGGATAGGAGCTCTTACCCTTATGACATGTGCAGTGAATCCACCTAGTTATGTTGAGGTGTTAATTTCTTGCCATTCCCATCCTTCCTGTAGGCTGGCAGATAACAAGTCTGTGCCCACAGCTCCCAGTGACAAATTGGGCAGGGCAAAGGCAGAGCCCTTCTGTTGTTTCTCCGGGCATTTTCTCCCCAAGGGGGACTGGGGAGAGATTGAGAAATAGCAATGTCTTGACCGAAGACATAAAAAGTGGATTTCCATGAAGCCAGTCCAGGAGCAGGGAGCATGGTGGAGTGGGATAAGATACAAGAGAAGCAGAGTCTCCTTTGTTTTCTAAGCAGTGCAGGAAAAGGAAAGGTTGACTAAAGGTTTGTCTGGCCACATGGGGCCCAGACACCTAGGAAAAAGTCCCAATTTTTCAAGCATGGCTTGGAATAACAGAGGCTCTGGGCCAGAAATCATTCTGTAGACTTGGATGGCAGACTGCTCTGTGTTATCTGCCGATTCTTGAGTCCTGGTGCTATTTTGCAAGGGGTGGCCCTAAAATAAAAATAGTAAAATGAAAGATTAGCATAGAAATTTCTATTTTAGGAAAAGCAGTGGTATTTGTTACTTCTCCCCAGGTTTGTGGCCTGTGGTTCATACACTGGGGACTTCACAGTATACTTCCATTGATTCCTGTGATGAGAAAAGTCAGATTCACAGAGGCTATGTGATTGTCCTGAGGTCCCATGGTTAGGAAGCAGACGAGTGAAATCTGCAGCCAAATTAGATTTCAACTTATATGCTTTGCTCCACCACCATGTCCCTTATTAAGGGATCCTTATTTTCTGCCAAGGTGAATAATTACTTCTTGGAGAGTTCCATAGAAACAGACACATGTTTAAGGGACATGAGCAAAGAAACTCACTGGGCGTCTACCTTTTCTCCTTCAAGAAATAGCCACTTCTCTCAAATACAGACCTGTTTCTTTGACCTGGCAGAGAAGAGAGTCGGTGTCTCTTTAACAATCTGCTCATTGCCTCTGCTCATTTCAACTCATATGTATTTGCATGTGAAAATTACCTTCCTCAGCTCCCAAATTGATGTTTGCATGTGCAAGGAGAGAGGCCTTTTCTTTGAAGTTCAAGAAGACATTGCTGTAAAAAATAATTATTATTTCCATTCTGATGCTCACCCTCTGGCCTCCCATACCTCACACATCAGAGTATGCCAACAAGAAACCACACACGCCAGCAAGCATTCATTTTATTTTAAGCATGGGGTCTAAGAGAGAAGCTGATGTTGCTTACCTCTGATTTAGTCTGACAAAACCTAAACCTAAACCCTGCGACTTAATTTCTCATGTTTTCCTATTTTGTGTCAGTTTCTGATATCAGCTGTAATTTGATTTCATGGTTTACAGAACCATTTTGCAGGTACTGAAATTTCTATCTTTCTCTGTTAATTGAGATAAGAATATTAGGCACAAAATGCAGGAGGAACTTGACTAAAGTTACTAAGACAGTAGTCTGTTGTCCTATGCAGGTGCGGAAGGCTGCTTCCTCCGGGTGCCCAGAACATCCATTCAGGAGAACCCAGAGGAAGCAGCCTTCCGCCCCTGCATAGGTCAGCAGAATACTGTCTTATCCATTCAGTCTCTGGACCCTGCAGACTCTTCAGAGATCTCAGCCTTCCGTACCTGCATAGGTCAGCAGACTACTGTCCAATCCATTCAGTCTCTGGACCCTGCAGACTCTTGAGAAATCTCAGCCTCTGCTTCCTCAACAGCAGGACTCCAGACCCTGCCATTTGTGTAAACAGCATCATCTTTAAGTTTTGTTTTCCTCTTTGGTGACTAGGCAGCTACCAGCAACTTCCTTTCCAAGACCTGGCTCTCACAACCTGACCTGGCTCTGGTAACCCACAAATAGCTCTGGATTTCACCCATTCAAACAAAAAGGCAGGAACTGATTTGCTAGTACCACCTGCCTATGGTGATGATAATGAGGTTGATGAATCAATCAAGTTAACAGGGCCCTCACTTTGGATTTTACAAAAATGGATTTTAACCTCATCAGTGCCATTTTCAGATTTAATTCTAACAACAAACATATCGGGTAGATATGACTATCCTCATCTGAAATATGAGAAACTAAGGCTCTAAGAGTAGGTTTTTCAAGATTCATAGCCAGGAAGGTGTAAAGACACATTGTTGGCAGACGCCCCCTCCAGGATGATGTGACTAGGGGAATCAAGGAGTGTTCGTGCGTTCACTCCACAACCCACAACTTCCCAAAGCAGATCCAGAGCATTGAAGGCTCCATTCTTTCTCCCTTTCTGCCCAAGTCTCTGGAAATCACAGGGTACCCCCCAAAAGAAGAATGAGCACCTCTAGACATGGAGATGGCACCAAAGCTAAACAAAGGGTGGCCTATTTACATATCCTTTGTAGATTCATCACTTTTCTACCTTCTTTAATTCGAAAAGGAGACACTAGTAGCCACAGACCAGAGGGATCTTTGCCTTGAACAAGATTCTTAGCGTCAATACCATGCAGTCAACAGCCCCTTGACCATATTAAAATAATTAATTGAAGGACCATTAGGCTGAGGCACCTCCAGCACATTGGGTTCCTACATAAGCAAACCAAAACCACACTCAGTGTAAAAGGTAGAACTAAAAAGCTTAACCAGTCAGAAGCTGCCCACCACCTCTAACTAGGGAATTTCCACTAGAATGATTCAAATAAGGCCACAGTTCCACCTTAACCAATCAAATATTTTGTTTGCTTTGCTTCCATGTTTACTGTAAAAAAATCTTCCCCTTTTGTCCTTTCAACAGAGTCCTCAAGTTGCTTGAAGTCTGAAGCTGCTCAATTAATGAATCTGTTCACTCAAATAAACATTTTTTCAAGACTTCTGAATTTTGTTTTAATTTTTAAGATGTGGGGTACAATTCAGATTTAGGTATACTAATGGTCATCATACAGGTAAAGTTTGGGCTTCCCTTTGGTCTCCACTTCACCTGGTTTGAGATCAGTTATCCTTATTGATGTAATGTGCCCCTCTCCCTCCCCTGGTAGTGTCCTACTACTGCCAATCCCTTTCTTGTAGTACTATGGCAAATGTTCAGGATCCGTTATGAGTGAGAACATGCGGTGCTCAGTTCTTTGTTTCTGTGAGAGATCGCTGAGTATGATAGATTCTAAATCTGTCCAAGTTGCTGTGAAGTCTATAATTTTGTTCTTCTTTATGGCTGCGTAATATTCCGTTGCTATATGTATCACATTTTATTTTATCCGGTCCAATTCCAATGGGCAGCACAGTTGCTTTCATGTTTTTGCTATTGTGAATAGTTTTGCAATAAAAATGCATGTGCAGGTATCTTGTTTGTGGAGTGATTTAAGTTCCTCCGGGTATATTCCCAGAAGGCGGATTGCTGGGTCATGTGGAAAGTCAATTTCTAGTTCTTTCAGGAATCACCACACTGTTGTCCATAGAAGTTGAGCAAGTTTGCATTCCCACCAACAGTGAAGAAGCGTTCCTTTTCTCTACATCCTCACCAGCATCTGTTGGTTGTTTTATTAATGATGGCCATTCTTGGTGGAGTTAGGTGGTATCTCAATATGGTTTTGATTTGCGTTTCTCTGATGATTAGTGAGGCTGAGCATTTTTTCATGTGTCTGTTGGCTACCCATATAACTTCTTTGGAGAAGTGTCTATTCATGTCTTTTGCCCACTTTTTAACAGGGCTGTTTGTTTTTTTCCTTTCAGCATGTTTGAGTTCCTTGTGGATTCTGGATGTTAGGTCTTTGTCAGACATGCATTTGGCAAATATTTTTTCCCATTCTGTCGGTTTTCTTTTGCTTTGCAGAAGCTTTTCAGTTTGATGAGATCCACTCATCAATCTTATCTCTTCTGGCATGCACTTTTGGGGTTTTGATTAGGAATTGATTGCCTATTCCAGTTTCCATAAAAGTGTCTCCTGCGTTTTCTAGTAGTCTTAATGTATGAGGTTTTACGTTTAGGTCTTTGATTCATTTGGAGTTTATTTTTGTGTATAGTAATAGGTAGGGGTCTTGTTTCATTCCTCTTCACATGGTTAGCCAGTTCTCCCAGCACCGTTTACTTAATAGGTTCTCCTCTCCCTAATGTTTTTTTGTTGGAGGCTTTATTGATGATGAGTCAGTTGAGAAATTGAGGTTTTGCTTCCAAAATCTGTATCCCGTTCCATTGGTTTATATGCCTGTTCTTGTACCCTTACCAGGTTGTTTTGATTATTGTAGCTTTAGAATCAAGTTGAAAGTCTGGAAGTGTGATATATCCCACTTTGTTTCTTTTGTTGTGGATTGTTTTGGCTATTCGTGGTCAATTATGTTTCCATATGAATTTCTGTATTGTCATTTCTGAGAATCTGAGAAGAGTGATGTAATTTAATGGGTATAGCGTTGAATCTGTAGATTGCCTTGGGTAAGATGGACAATGTTGATTCTTTCAATCCACAGATATGGAATTTTTTTTTTTTTTTTTTTTTTTTTTTGAGTTGGAATCTC